>NC_092226.1:44832452-44907452 GCF_036320965.1 Panulirus ornatus
TATGTTTTAGACAATCACATGTTTACCAAATGGCGTTCTAGCTTCGTCTCTTCGATGTATATCAACTGACTGTTATATTTCTCTCTTGTGTCTTCCCTGATGATGTGATTATTACACGAAAGTGCACTTGGGCACTTTTCGTGTTTCATTTTCCCCGTGGACTCATAGGAATATATATATATATATATATATATATATATATATATATATATATATATATATATATATATATATATATATATATATATATATTCTATTTCAGTTCCTAAAAGAGGAAGCAGGAGTGAAGCGGGGAGTGCTCATCCTACTCGAAGGCTCAGATTGGGGTGTCTAAATGTGTGTGGATATAGCCGAGATGAGAAGAAAGGAGAGATAGGTAGTACGTTTGAGGAGAGGAACCTGGACGTCTTGGCTCTGAGTGAAACGAAGCTCAAGGGTAAAGGGTAGGAGTGGTTTGCGATTGTTTTGGGAATAAAGTCAGGAGTTAGTGAGAGGACAAGAGTTAAGGAAGAAGTGGCACTACTGAAGCAGGAGTTGTGGTAGTATGTGATAGAGTGTAAGGAAGAAAATTTTAAATTGATGTGGGTAAAAGTTGGTTTTCGAGAGATAGGTGATTATTGGTGCTTATTACCGTGGTCATGAGAAGATAAATCATGAGAGGCAAGTCTTTTGGGAGCAGTTGAGAGAGTGTGTCAGCAGTTTTGGTGCACGAGACCGGGTATTAGGGATTGGGTGATAGAAATGTGAAGGTAAGTAATGTGGCAGTTGAGGATATAATTGATGCGCAAAGGGTATTCAGTGTTATGAATGAAAATGGTGAAGAGCTTCTGGAGTTTTGTGCTGAGAAAAGACTGGTGATTGGGAATACCTGGTTTAAAAAGAGAGTTATACACAAGAGTACGTATGTGAGTTAGAGAGTTATACTCAAGAGTACGTATGTGAGTAAGAGAGTTATACACAAGAGTACGTATGTGAGTAAGGGAGATGGTCACCGGGCATTATTAGATTACATATTAATTGACAGGCGTGTAAAAGAGAGACTTTTAGTTATAGATGTACTTACAGGGGCACCTGGTAGAATGTCTCATCACTATCTTGTGGAGGCGAGAGTTAAGATTTATTAAGTTTTTCGAGAAAGAGGAAACAATGTCGGAGAGAAGAGAGTGGCGAGAGTAAGGGAGCTTGAAAAGGAGACTTTTGTGGAAAAACATCAGCAGAGATTCAGTGTATAATGGCTAAAGGTGAGAGCAAATGAGGTGAGGGAAATGGGCGAGGAATGGGAGTTATTTAGGGAAGCAGTGATGGCATGTGCAAGGGATGCATGTGGCATGCGAAAGGTGTGAGGTGGGCAGATTAGAAAATGCAGTGAGTGGTGGTATGAAGAAGCAAAATTGCTAGTAAAAGAGGAAAGAGAGGCGTTTGGGCGGTACTTACTAGGAAGGAGTGCAAATGACTGGCACTACCGTCCTGACTGAGGTGGCCGGGAACCATCTTACACTCTCCATGCCAGGACCCCTGGTCTTACTTTCTGTCTCATCCAAACGTGATTACCAGACTAGTCCTGCCATCTTCTCCTTGCAAGCATCACACACCTACTCAAACCTTGCTTATTTTTAAAGACATTTCTTTTCACATAAGTATTCTTGCCTATTCCCATCCACTCAAACATTTTTAAGTGACATCATGACAGAGTCCGACAAATCTATGGCTCCTAGTCCCAGACATCATTGGGTGCTAAGAATCTCCGGGTTTCTGCTGACGCTACTGCCAGTGAAAGGGAGGGCTCTGCCTGTGGTCCTGCCACGACCTTTCCTTTTCTGTTAGTCCTTCCTCTTTTTCTGTTCACTATACCAACATTCTTGGTCTCTGTAGTAACCTCTCCTCATTTTAACACCATCTGTCTAGTCCCTTTCCTAATATCTTACTTCTCTCTTAGACACAGTTGCCTAATGACGTTTTCACTAATCCCTTTTCATATCCAAATATAATCTTCACTCACGATTCCGGTTCAGAGGTGGTGTTTGTGCTAATTGTAACATCAACACACCTGTTGCACGCCCCAAGGACCTTGAGTCTCCAAACTTTGATGTTTTGTAGCTCAAGATCTGTCTCCCAACTACCCAGATTTTCCTGTTTCGCCTGTTGCTCTCCTAATTCTATAAATTTTGTATCTTTCTTCGACTATGTAATCTCCTGTCATGAGACTGTGACATCCTCTCACCCGCAAGCCGAGATCCTCTACCTCGGGGATTTCAACATTTACTGTAGGGAATGGTTGAATTCCGCCCATACGGATGTTGGAGGGATCGAAACCCTCACGTTCTCCAATCTCATTGATTTAGCGCATATTATCCCCCACCCTCTCCATATTCCTGACCGCTGTGACCACTCTTCTAATATTCTGAATTTATTTTTCTCCTCTAGTCTATCCCGCTGTAAGTACACAATCTCGCCCTCAGATTGGTTCATCTGTTCACTCTCTCATATATTCTTACAGGAATGGAAGTATTCATCCCCTCTTCCTCTAAGACGACTTCTTCATCTAATTCATAGTTCAATTGTTACTATTCTGAGGCCATTCAGGCAAGGGATCAGACATATCGGGCTTGGAAAAACTCCCCTTCCTCTGGTTACTATTCAGCTTTAATCACTTCCCGTCACCACTGCAAGCACGTTATCCGAGAGGTGAAGCATTCATTTATCCAAAGGAAGTGCGATGATATCTCGTCATCCACTGATAGGTTTTTCTGGTCTTTATCTAAGAGCGTCTCTGGCAACTTCTGTCGCTCTAACTTTCCTTCACTTTTCTGTTCTGACGATACTATAGCTGTCTCTCCCGTAGACAAAGCAACTCTCCTTCGTTCCCATTTCTCCTCTAACTACACTTTGGATGACTCAAACATACCTTCACCCTCTAGATGCTCCTTTTACTAATCGTATGCCTCTTCCGTAATCACTTTTCGGACTCAGAAAAGCGCTTCTTTCTCTGGACGTAAGCAAGGCTTATGGTCTTGATGGCATCCATCCCCATGTACTGAAAGAGTGGGCCTTTGAACTTGCACCTGTGCTTGCTCGTCTGTTCCATTTCTGCTTAAAAACCAAAACTTTTGCTCCTTGGAATCACACTTTGATATATCCCATCCCTAAGAAGGGTGACTGTTCTGGTTCCTCCAATTATCGTCCTGTTGCTTTGACATATACCATTTCCAAAGTCTTTGAATCCCTCCTCAACTCTTTTATCTATCCCTAAACACACCGAAAATCACAGTCTTCTCTCCGATCACCATTGTGGCTTCCGTAAGGCGAGATCCACTGGTGATATTCTTTCCTAACTTACTAATGTCTGGTCATCATCCCTAAAAGATTTTGGAGGGTCATGTGTGTTGCCCTTGACATATCTAAGGCTTTTAACAGGGAGTGGCATCAAGTCTCATTTCTAAGCTCCCCACTTTTGACTTCCCTCCTTCACTTTGCTCCTTCATATCTGTCTTCCTCTGCGGCCGATCTATCTCTGTGGCTGTTGATGGTTCAGCCTGCCCACTTTTCTCCATTAACGGCGGTGTCCCTCAAGGTTCTGTCCTGTCTCCTACACTTTTTCTTCTTTCTTCAACGACTCAACACTGCATTCATCCACGTCCTCAGTTCTGCTTCTTCTTTCACTGGATATGTATCTCGTCTTGACACAGGTTCTTCAATAATCTCAGACTTAGACAGGATGTCTTAGTAGGGTACGAAAACTTTCGTTCAGTTTAATGCCTCCAAGACCCAGTTTCTATCCATTTTTCTATCGAAAACTCATCGCAACTCTCGTCTCTCCTTTGACGGTTCTGTAATTCCAATCCTTGACTCAGTCAACATACTTGGTATTACTGTAACATCCACTCTACATTACTTCTTTTCTTTTGAGCATTTATTCCGTTTATACAAAGGATTGATTCGCCCTTGTATGGAGTACTGTTCTCACATTTGAGGTGGTTGTATCTCTGCATCCTTACTTGACAGAGTTGAATCGAAAGCGGTCCGACTTATAAACTGTCCGAGGCTAACTTCTACACTGACCCTCTTTCCCTACGCGGCAATTTTGGTTAACTTTCCTTCTTCTGTAGGTATTGATATGGTATTTAAGTTCGACAACTGGCTGCTTTTGTACCCCCACGCAATACTCGGAAAGCTGTTGCGCTTTATGAGTACTGTTTGCTCATCGGCAACTCAGGGTTGGGCCGTTTTGATCCCTGCTTCTTTCCCTGCACATCGAACCCTTGGAACTCTCTACCTTCTCATGTTTTTTTCCAATAACTGTTACTTGGCAAATATCAAAAAGCAAGTTTTTCACTTTTTTCAAAATTCGTAAATATTTTCCCTTGTCCTTTGTTTCCCCGTGTCATAATTCTCCATATATCTCAGTTAAGGCTCGGACTTGATGTGGATTTTTGTTCCCTGACTGGAGTCTTTAACATAAAAAGAAAAAAAAAAAGCGGCAGTTGGTCAAGAGGAAGGTGCAGGTATTAAAAAAGAGGGCAAATGAGAGTTGGGATAAGAGAGTATCATTTAACTTTAGGGAGAATGAAAATATGTTTTGAAAGGAGGTAAAAATGTGTGAAAGACAAGAGAACAAATGGGAACATCTGTGGAGGAGGCAAAAGGGGAAGTGATATGTAGTGATAGATAAGGAGATGGAGTGATTATTTTGAAGGATTGTTAAATGTGCTGGATGATAAAGTGTTAGATGTAAGGTTTTTTGGTCAGGGTGGTATGCGAAATTAGAGTCATGGGGAGTGGTTTGGTGAAAAGAGGTGGTGAAAGCCTTGCGGAAGATGAATGCGGCAAGGCCGCGGGATTGGATGGTGTTACAGTTGATTTTATTAAGGATGGGAGTGACTGTGCTGTTCACTGGTTGGTAAGGATATTCATTGTATGTATGGATCATGTTGAAGTGCCTGAGGATTGGCAGAATGCATGCATAGTGCCATTGTACAAAGGCAGAGGGGATAAAGGTGAGTGTTCAAAGTACAGAGTATAGCTTCGTTTAGTATACTTGGTAAGCTGTATGGGAGGGTATTGATTGAGAGGGTGAAGGCTTGTACGGAGCATCAGACTGGGAAGGAGCAGTGTGGTTTCAGAATTGGTAGAGGATGTGCGAATCATTTGTTTGCTTTGAGGAATATATGTGAGAAATACTTAGAAAGACAGATGGATCTCTATGTGTCATTTATGGATCTGGAGAAGGTATATGATAGGGTTGACGAAGATGCTTTGTGGAAGATTTTAAGAATATATGGTGTAAGAGGTAAGCTGCTAGAAGCAGTTAAGATTTTTTATTATGGTTGTAAGGCGTGTGTACAAGTAGGAAGAGAGGAGAGGGAATAGATCTATGTGAAGAAAGGTCTGCGGCAGTGGTTTGTGATGTCACCATGGTTGTTTAATTTGTTTATGGATAGGGTGGTGAGGGATGTCAGCAAGAGTTTTGGAGAGAGGGGGCGAGTATGCATCTAGTTTGTTGGGAATGGGAAGGCCTGGGAAGTGAGTCAGTTGTTGTTTACCGATGATTTAGCACTGGTGGCTGATTCGATTGAGAAACTGCAAAAGTTGATGACTAAGTTTGGAAGAGTGTGTGAAAGGAGAAAGTTGAAATTGAATGTGAATAAAAGTAATGTTATTTGGTTCAGCAGGGATAAGTAGCTGGGATGTAAGTTTGAATGGAGAGGAATTGGAAGAAGTGAAGAGCGATAGATATCTGGGAGTGGAGTTTGCAGCGAATGGAACCATGGAAGCGGAAGTGAGTCATAGGATAGGGAAGGGGACAAAGGTTCTGCGATCGATAAAGAGTTTGTGGAAAGAGAAAATGTTACCTTGGAGAGCCAAAAATGGGTGTTTGAAGGAATAGTGGTTCCAACGGTGTTATATGGTTGCGAGGCGTGGGCTGTAGATAGGGTTGTGCGGAGGAGGATGGATGTGTTGGAAATGAAATGTTTTGAGGACAGTACGTTGTGTGAGGTGCTTTGATCGAGTAAGCAATGAAAGAATACGAGAGTTGTGCGGTAATAAATAAAAAAGTGTGGTTTGCATAAAAAAAAAAAAAAGACAACAGAAGGCCTGATTGGCCCACGACTGGGTTGTCTGATAAAAAGGGGGATTTACTTGACAAGAAAATGTAATTCTGATCAGCGGTTTTTTTTTTTTTTTTCAAGATATCACCGACTTCCTGGTGCTGCACGTTAGCCCTCTGCTGTCCCTGAGGGTGTGTTGAAATGGTTAGATCGTGTGTAGAGAATGAGTGAAGAAAGGTTGACGAAGAATACATGTGTCACTGGTGGAGGAAACAAGGAGAACGGGGATACCGAATTGGAGATGAAAAGATCAAGTGAAAAAGATTTTGAGCGTATTTGCGTGTGTGGACGTGTATGTATATACATGTGTATGGGGAAGGTTGGGCCATTTCTTTCGTCTGTTTCCTTGTGCTACCTCGCAAACGCGGGAGACAGCGACAAAACAAAATAAAAAAAAAAAAATATATATATATATATATATATATATATATATATATATATATATATATATATATCTTTTCTTTTTTCTTTTAAACTATCGTCATTTCCCGCGTTAGCGAGGTAGCGTTAAGAACAGAGGACTGGGCCTTTGTGGAATATCCACACCTGGCCCCACTCTGTTCCTTCTTTTGGAAAATTAAAAAAAAACGAGAGGGGAGGATTTCCAGCCCCCCGTTCCCTCCCCTTTTAGTCGCCTTCTACGACACGCAGGGAATACGTGGGAAGTATTCTTAATCCCCTATCCCCAGGGATAATATATATATATATATATATATATATATATATATATATATATATATATATATATATATATATATATATATATATAGATAATGATATTATTATCATTCTTATTCAAGATCTTTCACTAAAAGGTAATGTGGTTATCACTCAAGGACCACCTATTCAGAGGCTTCTGCAGCTTCAAAGCTGCGCAACACTCATTTCCAGGGACGGGATGGCCTCTGAGACAAGAACTTCTTTGACGAGACTACACCCTCGTCAGTGTGTATATATATATATATATATATATATATATATATATATATATATATATATATATATTTTGCTTTGTCGCTGTCTCCCGCGTTTGCGAGGTAGCGCAAGGAAACAGACGAAAGAAATGGCCCAACCCACCTCATACACATGTATATACATACGTCCACACACGCAAATATACATACCTACACAGCTTTCCATGGTTTACCCCAGACGCTTCACATGCCTTGATTCAATCCACTGACAGCACGTCAACCCCGGTATACCACATCGTTCCAATTCACTCTATTCCTTGCCCTCCTTTCACCCTCCTGCATGTTCAGGCCCCGATCACACAAAATCTTTTTCACTCCATCTTTCCACCTCCAATTTGGTCTCCCACTTCTCCTCGTTCCCTCCACCTCCGACACATATATCTTCTTGGTCAATCTTTCCTCACTCATTCTCTCCATGTGACCAAACCATTTCAAAACACCCTCTTCTGCTCTCTCAACCACGCTCTTTTTATTTCCACACATCTCTCTTACCCTTACGTTACTTAGTCGATCAAACCACCTCACACCACACATTGTCCTCAAACATCTCATTTCCAGCACATCCATCCTCCTGCGCACATCTCTATCCATAGCCCACGCCTCGCAACCATACAACATTGTTGGAACCACTATTCCCTCAAACATACCCATTTTCGCTTTCCGAGATAATGTTCTCGACTTCCACACATTTTTCAAGGCTCCCAAAATTTTCGCCCCCTCCCCCACCCTATGATCCACTTCCGCTTCCATGGTTCCATCCGCTGACAGATCCACTCCCAGATATCTAAAACACTTCACTTCCTCCAGTTTTTCTCCATTCAAACTCACCTCCCAATTGACTTGACCCTCACCCCTACTGTACCTAATAACCTTGCTCTTATTCACATTTACTCTCAACTTTCTTCTTCCACACACTTTACCAAACTCAGTCACCAGCTTCTGCAGTTTCTCACATGAATCAGCCACCAGCGCTGTATCATCAGCGAACAACAACTGACTCACTTCCCAAGCTCTCTCATCCCCAACAGACTTCATACTTGCCCCTCTTTCCAGGACTCTTGCATTTACCTCCCTAACAACCCCATCCATAAACAAATTAAACAACCATGGAGACATCACACACCCCTGCCGCAAACCTACATTCACTGAGAACCAATCACTTTCCTCTCTTCCTACACGTACACATGCCTTACATCCTCGATAAAAACTTTTCACTGCTTCTAACAACTTGCCTCCCACACCATATATTCTTAATACCTTCCACAGAGCATCTCTATCAACTCTATCATATGCCTTCTCCAGATCCATAAATGCTACATACAAATCCATTTGCTTTTCTAAGTATTTCTCACATACATTCTTCAAAGCAAACACCTGATCCACACATCCTCTACCACTTCTGAAACCGCACTGCTCTTCCCCAATCTGATGCTCTGTACATGCCTTCACCCTCTCGATCAATACCCTCCCATATAATTTACCAGGAATACTCAACAAACTTATACCTCTGTAATTTGAGCACTCACTCTTATCCCCTTTGCCTTTGTACAATGGCACTATGCACGCATTCCGCCAATCCTCAGGCACCTCACCATGGGTCATACATACATTAAATAACCTTACCAACCAGTCAACAATACAGTCACCCCCTTTTTTAATAAATTCCACTGCAATACCATCCAAACCTGCTGCCTTGCCGGCTTTCATCTTCCGCAAAGCTTTTACTACCTCTTCTCTGTTTACCAAATCATTTTCCCTAACCCTCTCACTTTGCACACCACCTCGACCAAAACACCCTATATCTGCCACTCTGTCATCAGACACATTCAACAAACCTTCAAAATACTCATTCCATCTCCTTCTCACATCACCGCTACTTATCACCTCCCCATTTACGCCCTTCACTGAAGTTCCCATTTGCTCCCTTGTCTTACGCACCCTATTTACCTCCTTCCAGAACATCTTTTTATTCTCCCTAAAATTTAATGATACTCTCTCACCCCAACTCTCATTTGCCCTTTTTTTCACCTCTTGCACCTTTCTCTTGACCTCCTGTCTCTTTCTTTTATACTTCTCCCACTCAATTGCATTTTTTCCCTGCAAAAATCGTCCAAATGCCTCTCTCTTCTCTTTCACTAATACTCTTACTTCTTCATCCCACCACTCACTACCCTTTCTAAACAGCCCACCTCCCACTCTTCTCATGCCACAAGCATCTTTTGCGCAATCCATCACTGATTCCCTAAATACATCCCATTCCTCCCCCACTCCCCTTACTTCCATTGTTCTCACCTTTTTCCATTCTGTACACAGTCTCTCCTGGTACTTCCCCACACAGGTCTCCTTCCCAAGCTCACTTACTCTCACCACCTTCTTCACCCCAACATTCACTCCTCTTTTCTGAAAACCCATACTAATCTTCACCTTAGCCTCCACAAGATAATGATCAGACATCCCTCCAGTTGCACCTCTCAGCACATTTACATCCAAAAGTCTCTCTTTCGCGCGCCTGTCAATTAACACGTAATCCAATAACGCTCTCTGGCCATCTCTCCTACTTACATAAGTATACTTATGTATATCTCGCTTTTTAAACCAGGTATTCCCAATCATCAGTCCTTTTTCAGCACATAAATCTACAAGCTCTTCACCATTTCCATTTACAACACTGAACACCCCATGCATACCAATTATTCCCTCAACTGCCACATTACTCACCTTTGCATTCAAATCACCCATCACTATAACCCGGTCTCGTGCATCAAAACCGCTAACACACTCATTTAGCTGCTCCCAAAACACTTGCCTCTCATGATCTTTCTTGATATATATATATATATATTCCTATGAGTCCACGGGGAAAATGAAACACGAAAAGTTCCCAAGTGCACTTTCGTGTAATAATCACATCATCAGGGGAGACACAAGAGAGGAATATAACAGTCAGTTGATATACATCGAAGAGACGAAGCTAGGACGCCATTTGGTAAACATGTGATATATGTATTTGTGTGTGTGTGCGTGTGTATTTGTGTGTGTGTGTGTGTGTATGTGTGTGTGTGTGTGTGTGTGTGTGTTTGTGTGTGTGTGTGTGTGTTACCGGGTTCCGCCTGCAAGAGGTTACACCGCATATCAAAAGTCACCTTTAGTGAAGGAGTATCATTACAAAACTTCTAAGTGGAATGGAGTCTACGTTTCCTTGTTACTGGTGGTAGAGTAGCTTTGGGCTGCAGGAGCCTTTAACAATGTCCTGGCTAACCCCAAGATTCTCTCAAAGAAAATGGTTTTGAGGTGAGTGTAAGTAGATATAAATATACGACTCTATCATGCCGTGTGAAGCTCCTATGCTTGAGGAAAAATCTTATAAAGTTTATCCATAATGTTCTTTCCATTGTGGAGTATTGATTCTCTCATGAAGGAGTCGTATGGTTAGGTTTCCCGGGCTTCAGGCAGCACTGACACTATGTCATGTCAGAGGTTTCTGCTGGCTTGTGGTATGTCCCGTACCCGTGAGGGAATTTTGGCTTAAAAATCCTAATTGTAAGGATGAACTTGATTAGTTTGCCCAGTAACAAGCACCGAGGCTGGCCTTAAAGAAACTCAAACACAGGTTCAAGCAGAACTATGTTTCCCGGGTCGTGTTGGGCATGAATTATGAGCACAGAGCCGGGAAGGCTTAACCTATGCTAGGCTAGGCTATGGCACCGCAGTGGCACACGGCCAACTGTGCTCGGAGAAAATGATTTGGAAATAAATCTAGATGAACACATCGTAAGAAAAGAAGTTGAACGTCGTCTTTAATAGCGCGTGTGTGTTTCAAAGTCCACGACAACAAAATGAAATAGTTCGGAAATGTTAGTCAAACCAGATTCATAACTCAACACAAAGTTGCAGCAGACTAAACTGAGTCCCGCCTGTTTGCTTCTGAACCACAACAAGGAAAATATCTGACTTACTTTTAAGGAAAACTTGAAGTTTAGTTGAAAAAAAAAGAAGATGAGATGCTTCTTTCACTTCATTCTAGTAAAAACTGGGAAGCTAAGTAAACACTGGCAGGATAAAATTCACGAGTTACAGGAAACTGGGCTTTTTATCTGCCTTATCTGAGCCAATAACGGCGGGCAAGGAGGTCTGGTGCTTAGGAACCTCTCCAAGCGACTGATGGCTATACTAGCAATATATATATATATATATATATATATATATATATATATATATATATATATATATATATATATATATATATATATATGTAGGGAAAGAGAGAGACAACCGGCTTCCGCTCCACTGTGGTGACAGTGAGCGAAAATTCACCAAGCCGAGGCTGTCTCGTCGGCTGTTGACCGAAGAGATTACATTCACGTCGAAGATCTCCTCACCCGGAAGGAGTCCATCATTTCCCTGCTGCTGGACGTAACGAAGCCTTGGAGCTGCAAGAGCTCCAGGAATTTTGGTTCCTGTAGTAAAACCAAAGCCCTTTTAAGAAAGGGGTTCTAGGGCACTTATGTCTGTGTGTGTGTGTGTGTGTGTGTGTGTGTGTGCGCGCGCGTGTTTAAAGAAGAGGTTGTACCAACGTAGTGATAAAATGGAACAGTGTTATGTCGTGAAATTTTTTCTCAGAAATGAAATTTAAACTGATTACACTAAACATATATACACTTTGTGTTTTCGTAAACTATATATTCATTATACTTTGTCGCTGTCTCTCGCCTTAGCGAGGTAGCGCATGGAAACAGACGAAAGAATGGCCCAACCCACCCACATACATGCACATATACATACCTATACATTTCATCGTATGCATATACATACATACAAAGACATATACATATATACACATGTACATAATTCATACTTGCTGCCCTTATTCATTCCCGTCGCCACTCCGCCACACATGAAATGACAACCCCCTCCCCCCGCACGCACGCGAGGTAGCCCTAGGCAAAGACAACAAAGGCCACATTCGTTCACACTCAGTCTCTAGCTGTCATGTAATAATGCACCGAAACCACAGCTCCCTTTCCACATCCAGGCCCCACAGAACTTTCCATGGTTTAACCAAGACACGCTTCACATGCCTGGTTAAATCCATTGACAGCACGTCGACCCCGGTTTACCACATCATTCTAATTCACTCTTCCTTGCAAGCCTTTCACCCTCCTACATGTTCAGACCCCGATCGCTCAAAATCTTTTTCACTCCATCTTTCCACCTCCAATTTGGTCTCTCACTTCTCCTCGTTCCCTCCACCTCTGACACATATATCCTCTTTGTCAATCTTTCCTCACTCATTCTCTCCATGTGACCAAACCATTTCAAAACACCCTCTTCTGCTCTCTCAACCGCACGCTTTTTATTGCCACACACCTCCCTCTTACCCTTTACTTACGTACTCAATCTAACCACCTCACACCACATATTGACCTTAAACATCTCATTTCCAACACATCCACCCTTCTCCGCACAACTCTATCTATAGCCCACGCCTCGCAACCATGTAACATTGTTGGAACTACCATTCCTTCAGACATACCAATTTTTGCTTTCCGAGATATTGTTCTTGCCTTCCACACGTTTTTTCAACGCTCCCAGAACTTTCGCCCCCATCCCCACCCTGTGACTCACTTCCGCTTCCATGGTTCCATCTGCTGCCAAATCCACTCCCAGATATCTAAAACACTTCACTTCCTCCAGTTTTTCTCCATTCAAACTTACCTCCCAATTGACTTGTCCCTCAACCCTACTGTACCTACTATCCTTGCTCTTATTCACATTTACTCTCAGCTTTCTTCTTTCACACACTTTACCAAACTCAGTCACCAGCTTCTGCAGTTTCTCACCCGAATCAGCCACCAGCGCTGTATCATCAGCGAACAACAACTGACTCACTTCCCAAGCCCTCTCATCCACAACAGACTGTATACTTGACTCTCTCTCTCCAAAACTCTTGCATTCACTTCCCTAACAACTCCATCCAGAAACAAATTAAACAACCACGGAGACATCACACACCCCTGCCGCGAACCGACATTCACTGAGAACCAATCACTTTCCTCTCTTTTCTACATACCTTACATCCTCGATAAAAACTTTTCTCTGCTTCTAGTAACTTGCCTCCTACACCATATATTCTTAAGACCTTCCACAGAGCATCTCTATCAACACTGTCATATGCCTTCTCCAGATCCATAAATGCTACATACAAATCCATTTGTTTTTCTTAGTATGTCTCACATACATTCTTCAAAGCAAACACCTGATCCACACATCCTCTACTACTTCTGAAACCACACTGCTCTTCCCCAATCTGATGCTCTGTACATGCCTTTGCCCTCTCAATCAATACCCTCCCATATAATTTCATAGGAATACTCAACAAACTTATACCTCTGTAATTTGAACACTCAACTTTAACCCCACTGGCGCTATGGAAGCATTCCACCAATCCTCAGGCACTTCACCATGAGCCATACATACATTGAATATCCTTACCAGCCAGTCAACAACACAGTCACCCCCTTTTTTAATAAATTCCACAGCAATACCATCCAAACCCACCGGCTTTCATCTTCCGCAAAGCTTTCACTGCCTCTTCTCTGTTTACCAAATCATTCTCCCTAACCTTCTCACTTCGCACACCACCTCGACCAAAGCACCCTATATCTACCACTCTTATCATCTAACACATTCAACAGATCTTCAAAATACTCACTCCATCTCCTTCTCACATCACCACTACTTATTATTACCTACCCATTAGCCCCCTTCACCGATGTTCCCATTTGTTCTCTTTTCTTACGCACTTTATTTACCTCCTTCCAAAATATCTTTTTATTCTGCCTAGAATTTAATGATAGTCTCTCACACCAACTCTCATTCGCCCTCTTTTTCACCTCTTGCACTTTTCTCTTGACCTCTGCCTCTTTCTTTTATACATATCCCAGTCAGTTGCATTATTTCCCTGCAAAAATCGTCCAAATTCCTCTCTTCTCTTTCACCCCTCACTACCCTTCTTAATCTGCCCACCTCTCACGCTTCTCATGCCACATGCATCTATTGCGCAAGCCATCACTGCTTCCCTAAATACATCCCATTCCTCCCCCACTCCCCTTACGTCCTTTGCTCTCACCGTTTTCCAGTCTGCCCTCAGTCTCTCCTGGTACTTCCTCACACAAGTCTCCTTCCCAAGTTCACTTACTCTCACCACTCTCTTTACCCCAACATTCTGTCATCTTTTCTGAAAACCTCCACAACCTCTTCGCCTCCACAAGATAATGATCAGACATCCCTCCAGTTGCACCTCTCAGCACATTAACATCTTCCTCGAAGTCTCAGATTGAGGTGTCTAAATGTATGTGGATGTAACCAAGATGAGAAAAAAGGAGAGATATGCTTGAGGAAAGGAACCTGGATGTTTTTGTTCTAAGTGAAACGAAGCTCACGGGTTAAGGGGAAGAGTAGTTTGGAAATGTTTTGGGAGTAAAGTCAGGGTTTGGTGAGTAATGTGGCAGTTGAGGGAATGATTGGTGTACATGGGGTGTTCAGTGTTGTAAATGGAAATGGTGATGAGCTTGTGTATTTGTGTGCTGAAAAAGGAATGGTGATTGGGAATACCTGGCTTAAAAAGAGATATATACATAAGTATACGTATGTAAGTAGAAGAGAAGGCCAGAGAGCGTTATTGGATTACGTGTTAATTGATAGGCGCGTGAAAGAGAGACCTTTGGGTGTGTATATATATATATATATATATATATATATATATATATATATATATATATATATATATATATATATATTTGTATATTCCTATGAGTCCAATATATATATATATATATATATATATATATATATATATATATATATATATATATATATATATATATATATTATCCCTGGGGATAGGGGATTAAGAATACTTCCCACGTATTCCCTGCGTGTCGTAGAAGGCGACTAAAAGGGGAGGGAGCGGGAGGCTGGAAATCCTCCCCTCTCGTTTTTTTTTTTTTTTTTTTTTCCAAAAGAAGGAACAGAGGGGGCCCAGGTGAGGATATTTCACAAAGGCCCAGTCCTCTGTTCTTAACGCTACCTCGCTAACGCGGGAAATGGCGAATAGTTTAAAAGAAAAGATATATATATATATATATATATATATATATATATATATATATATATATATATATATATATATAGATAGATAGATAGATAGATAGATAGATATAGATATATACATATTTTTTTCTCATTATCAGCTCTCATCATCCCTCCTCTGCCCATGAATATCTTTTTTGTGTAAATCTCTCGTGTGTCACCAACATGCATATCATCTGATCATTCATTGCCGAGTAATATATACAGTACATTGTATTGTCTTTTGTACCTGGAAGCTTGTTTCTAGGCCACATATCTCCAATGGAATTTGCATTTGCAAATGCAACAGTTATTACATTCTTCACAAGTTCTATCCAATCATGTGAAATCTTCATTCTAAGGAAAAACATTTTCTTTTTTTAATCAAGAGTGATATATAATCTGCTTGAATAACATGGATTTCCAGCTGTCAAAATTGCACTGAAAGTTTTCCACTTTCGCCGATTCAGACCTTCAAAAATGTCACATTTGCTTCCTTATCAGTATATTTAGGATGGTGGTGGTGGCCGGAGAGAAAGGCTTTAGGAGTTGAATGATTTGGGAGGGATTTGTTGGAGGGTTTCTGGGAGTGTGGTGAAGAAGAGACAGAGGGAGAGAGACGGAAAGGAAGAGGGTGATTGTTCTTGGAGCTTAACCCAAGTATTCCATTCTCTGCCCTTAAGAACACTGAAGACATCACAGGTTACTTTACTCGAGTATCACTATATGAAACAAAAAATGGATATATTATCTGGACTGTTTCTATACTATATACAGACAACTTCAAATTATCATTTTCCCCTGTTAATCGTGTCATCTTATGAAGGATTCTTATATCGTTTTTCCCATAAAATTTTGGTATGATAAAGTGATGCAAGCCGTTGATTTTTGAAAAGAATCATTCAACACTTGTATATGTAGAGCATACAGAAAATGTATCGTCAAGTTAACCGCATTTCATGGAGATATTTTGGACAATGGTGTAGTTCCAATATATTCTGTGAACAAATCAGGCAAAACAGGGTTTCCAGTGGCCATTCCGTACTTTTACTTGTCGGGTTTCTTTCTAGGTATCTGAACTTTATCCTCTAAAATTAACACTTTGTACTGAAACAAGAGCAATCAACTCTCCAAGATATGTGGTTGTATCATATATATATATGTATATATTCTTATGAGTCCACGGGGAAAATGAAACACGAAAAGTTCCCAAGTGCACTTTCGTGTAATAATCACATCATCAGTGGAGACACAAGAGAGAAATATAACAGTCAGTTGATATACATCGAAGAGACGAAGCTAGGACGCCATTTGGTAAACATGTGATTGGGAACTTTTCGTGTTTCATTTTCCCAGTGGACTCATAGGAATATCTTGATCACGCGCAAAATTGTGATCCTTTCCAACATATATATATATATATATATATATATATATATATATATATATATATATATGAGGATTATAGAGAAAGAATATGCCTGCGTCTCATGCGTATCAAAGAAGGCGACAAAATGGGACAGGAGCGGCCGGCTCGGTGAGAAGGAACTGAGGTAGGAGCTAAGAAGAGATTTTTATCCTTGATGTCTCAGTCATCCGTTCTTCACGCTACCACGCTTCTTACGCGGGAAATAAGGAACACTCTTGTGTGTGTGTGTATGTGTGTGTGTGTGTGTGTGTGTGTGCGTGATGTCACCTTGGTTGTTTAGTTTGGTAATGAGTGAGGGAGGTAAATGTAAGGATCTTGAAGATAGGGGCAGTCTGAAGTCTGTTCGTGTTGGGGTGGGGATGGAGGTTGGGGCCTGGAAGGTGAGTCAATTGTTGTTTGTTTTTGTACCGGCGCTGGTGGGAAGCATCGAGT
Organism: Panulirus ornatus; assembly: GCF_036320965.1. NCBI lineage: Eukaryota > Metazoa > Arthropoda > Malacostraca > Decapoda > Palinuridae > Panulirus > Panulirus ornatus. Next base: position 44,849,525 of record NC_092226.1, read on the forward strand.
GAGAAACTGCAGAAGTTGATGTCTGAGTTTGGGAGTGTGTGTGAAGGGAGAACATGGAGAGTAAATATGAATAAAGGCATGGTTGTTATGGTTTAACAGTGCAAAGAAAGAGGTTAGTCAGGATGTGATTGTGAGTGGAGAAAACTTGGAGGAAGTGAAATCTTAAGTACCTGGGATTGGACATATCAGTGGGAGGAATAATGAAAACTTGAAGTGAGGCATAGGATGAGTGAGAGAGCGGAGGTTCTGGTTGAATTATAGAGTGTGTGGAAAGGTAATTATCTGAAAGGGCCAAAATGGGTATTTATGAAGTGGTTCCGACGTCATTGTATGGATGCGAGGTATGGGCTATAATTGAATATATACTAAGGAGAATGAATGTGTTGGAAATGAAATGTCTGAGGGAAATGTATAGTGTTAAGGGAGTTGGTCGAATATGAATTTAATCAGTGTAACAGAGAGAGAGAGAGAGAGAGAGAGAGAGAGAGAGAGAGAGAGAGAGTGGTGATGTGAGGATTGTGGCTCAGAGAGCTGAGGAAGATGTGCTTGAGATTGTTTGTACGTTTGGAGTAAATTAGAGATGAGAGTTTGACAGAGAGGTTATATGTACCTGAAGTATAGAGGACAAGGAGAAGGGGAACCGAACTGGGGATGTAAAGACGGAGTGAATAAGATTTTCAGTGCTCTGGGCTCAAACATGCAGGTGGGTGAAAAGCGTGTACGTAGAGTGAACTGGAGTAATGTGGTATACAGGAAAGGTATGTGGGGCCTGGTTGTGGATAAGGGCTGTGGTTCCGGTGCATTACACAAGGCAGGTAGAAAACGGTTATAAGCGAACAAGGCCGTTTCTTCATCTGTTCTTGGCGTTACTTTGCTAACGCAGGAAACAGCGATCATGCGTGAAAAATTATATATATGTGTATATATATATATATATATATATATATATATATATATATATATATATATATATATATATATATATATTTATCCTTGGGGGTAGGGGAGAAACGATACTTCCCACGCATTCCTCACGTGTCGTACAAGGCGACTAAAGGTGACGGGAGCGGGGGGCCAGAAACCCTCCCCTCCTTGTATTTTCACTTTCTAAAAGGGGAAACAGAAGGAGTCACGCGGGGAGTGCTCATTCTCCTCGAAGGCTCAGATTGGGGTGTCTCAATGTGTGTGGATGTTACCAAGATGAGAAAAAAAGGAGAGATAGGTAGTATGTTTGAGGAAAGGAACCTCGATGTTTTGGCTCTGAGTGAAACGAAGCTCAAGGGTAAAGGGGAAGAGTGGTTTTGGAATGTCTTGGGAGTAAAGTCAGGGGTTAGTGAGAGGACAAGAGCAAGAGAAGGAGTAGCACTACTCCTGAAACAGGAGTTGTGGGAGTATGTGATGGAGTGTAAGAAAGTAAACTCTAGATTGATATGGGTAAAACTGAAAGTTGATGGAGAGAGATGGGTGATTATTGGTGCATATGCACCTGGGCATGAGAAGAAAGATCATGAGAGGCAAGTGTTTTGGGAGCAGCTGAATGAGTGTGTTACTGGTTTTGATGCACGAGACCGGGTTATAGTGATGGTTGATTTGAATGCAAAGGTGAGTAATGTGGCAGTTGAGGGAATAATTGTTGTACATGGGGTGTTCAGTGTTGTAAATGGAAATGGTGAAGAGCTTGTAGATTTATGTGCTGAAAAAGAACTGGTGATTGGGAATACCTTGTTTAAAAAGCGAGATATACATAGGTATACGTATGTAAGTAGGAGAGATGGCCAGAGAGCGTTATTGGATTACGTGTTAATTGATAGGCGCGCGAAAGAGAGACTTTTGGATGTTAATGTGTTGAGAGGTGCAACTGGAGGGATGTCTGATCATTATCTTGTGGAGGCGAAGGTGAAGATTTGTAGGGGTTTTCAGTAAAGGAGAGAGAATGTTGGGGTGAAGAGAGTGGTGAGAGTAAGTGAGCTTGGGAAGGAGACTTGTGTGAGGAAGTACCAGGAGAGACTGAGTACAGAATGGAAAAAGGTGAGAACAAAGGAGGTAAGGGGAGTGGGGGAGGAATGAGTTGTAGTTAGGGAAGCAGTGACGGCTTGCGCAAAAGATGCTTGTGGCATGAGAAGCGTGGGAGATGGGTTGATTTGAAAGGGTAGTGAGTGGTGGGATGAAGAAGTAAGATTATTAGTGAAAGAGAAGAGAGAGGCATTTGGACGATTTTTGCAGGGAAATAATGCAAATGAGTGGGAGATATATAAAAGAAAGAGGCAGGAGGTCAAGAGAAAGGTGCAAGAGTTGAAAAAGAGTGCAAATGAGAGCTGGGGTGAGAGACTATAATTAAATTTTATGGAGAATAAAAAGATGTTTTGGAAGGAGGTAAAAAAAATGCGTAAGACAAGCGAGCAAATAGGAACTTCAGTGAAGGGGGCTAATGGGGAGATGATAACAAGTAGTGGTAATGTGAGAAGGAGATGGAGTGAGTATTTTGAAGGTTTGTTGAATGTGTTTGATGATAGAGTGGCAGATATAGGGTGCTTTGGTCGAGGTGGTGTGCAAAGTGAGAGGGTTAGGGAAAATGATTTGGTAAACAGAGAAGAGGTAGTAAAAGCTTCGCGAAAGATGAAAGCCGGCAAGGCAGCAGGTTTGGAATTTATTAAAAAAGGGGGTGACTGTATTGTTGACTGGATGGTAAGGTTATTTAATGTATGTATGACTCATGGTGAGGTGCCTGAGGATTGGCGGAATGCGTGCATAGTGCCATTGTACAAAGGCAAAGGGGATAAGAGTGAGTGCTCAAATTACAGAGGTATAAGTTTGTTGAGTATTCCTGGTAAATTATATGGGAGGGTATTGATTGAGAGGGTGAAGGCATGTACAGAGCATCAGATTGGGGAAGAGCAGTGTGGTTTCAGAAGTGGTAGAGGATGTGTGGATCAGGTGTTTGCTTTGAAGAATGTATGTGAGAAATACTTAGAAAAGCAAATGGATTTGTATGTAGCATTTATGGATCTGGAGAAGGCATATGATAGAGTTGATAGAGATGCTCTGTGGAAGGTATTAAGAATATATGGTGTGGGAGGCAAGTTGTTAGAAGCAGTGAAAAGTTTTTATCGAGGATGTAAGGCATGTGTACGTGTAGGAAGAGAGGAAAGCGATTGGTTCTCAGTGAATGTAGGTTTGCGGCAAGGGTGTGTGATGTCTCCATGGTTGTTTAATTTGTTTATGGATGGGGTTGTTAGGGAGGTGAATGCAAGAGTTTTGGAAAGAGGGGCAAGTATGAAGTCTGTTGGGGATGAGAGAGCTTGCGAAGTGAGTCAGTTGTTGTTCGCTGATGATACAGCGCTGGTGGCTGATTCATGTGAGAAACTGCAGAAGCTGGTGACTGAGTTTGGTAAAGTGTGTGAAAGAAGAAAGTTAAGAGTAAATGTGAATAAGAGCAAGGTTATTAGGTACAGTAGGGTTGAGGGTCAAGTCAATTGGGAGGTGAGTTTGAATGGAGAAAAACTGGAGGAAGTAAAGTGTTTTAGATATCTGGGAGTGGATCTGGCAGCGGATGGAACCATGGAAGCGGAAGTGGATCATAGGATGGGGGAGGGGGCGAAAATTCTGGGAGCCTTGAAGAATGTGTGGAAGTCGAGAACATTATCTCGGAAAGCAAAAATGGGTATGTTTGAAGGAATAGTGGTTCCAACAATGTTGTATGGTTGCGAGGCGTGGGCTATGGATAGAAGTGGTGCGCAGGAGGATGGATGTGCTGGAAATGAGATGTTTGAGGACAATGTGTGGTGTGAGGTGGTTTGATCGAGTAAGAAACGTAAGGGTAAGAGAGATGTGTGGAAATAAAAAGAGCGTGGTTGAGAGAGCAGAAGAGGGTGTTTTGAAATAGTTTGGGCACATGGAGAGAATGAGTGAGGAAAGATTGACCAAGAGGATATATGTGTCGGAGGTGGAGGGAACGAGGAGAAGAGGGAGACCAAATTGGAGGTGGAAAGATGGAGTGAAAAAGATTTTGTGTGATCGGGGCCTGAACATGCAGGAGGGTGAAAGGAGGGCAAGGAATAGAGTGAATTGGAGCGATGTGGTATACCGGGGTTGACGTGCTGTCAGTGGATTGAATCAGGACATGTGAAGCGTCTGGGGTAAACCATGGAAAGCTGTGTAGGTATGTATATTTGCATGTGTGGACGTATGTATATACATGTGTATGGGGGTGGGTTGGGCCATTTTCTTTCGTCTGTTTCCTTGCGATACCTCGCAAACGCGGGAGACAGCGACAAAAAAAAAAAAAAAAAGATTCATGGTGAGGTGCCTGAGGATTGGCGGAATGCGTGCATAGTGCCATTGTACAAAGGCAAAGGGGATAAGAGTGAGTGCTCAAATTACAGAGGTATAAGTTTGTTGAGTATTCCTGGTAAATTATATGGGAGGGTATTGATTGAGAGGGTGAAGGCATGTACAGAGCATCAGATTGGGGAAGAGCAGTGTGGTTTCAGAAGTGGTACAGGATGTGTGGATCAGGTGTTAGCTTTAAAGAATGTATGTGAGAAATACTTAGAAAAGCAAATGGATTTGTATGTAGTATTTATGGATCTGGAGAAGGCATATGATAGAGTTGATAGAGATGCTCTGTGGAAGGTATTAAGAATATATGGTGTGCGAGGCAAGTTGTTAGAAGCAGTGAAAAGTTTTTATCGAGGATGTAAGGCATGTGTACGTGTAGGAAGAGAGGAAAGTGATTGGTTCTCAGTGAGTGTAGGTTTGCGGCAGGTTTGTGTGATGTCTCCATGGTTGTTTAATTTGTTTATGGATGGGGTTGTTAGGGAGGTGAATGCATGAGTTTTGGAAAGAGGGGCAAGTATGCAGCATGTTGTGGATGAGAGAGCTTGGGAAGTGAGTCAGTTGTTGTTCGCTGATGATACAGCGCTGGTGGCTGATTCATGTGAGAAACTGCGGAAGCTGATGACTGAGTTTGGTAAACTGTGTGAAAGAAGAAAGTTAAGGGTAAATGTGAATAAGAGCTAGGTTATTAGGTACAGTAGGGTTGAGAGTCAAGTCAGTTGGGAAGTAAGTTTGAATGGAGAAAAACTGGAGGAAGTGAAGTGTTTTAGATATCTGGGAGTGGATTTGGCAGCGGAGGAACCATGGAAGCGGAAGTGAATCATAGGGTGGGGGAGGGGCGAAAAATCTGGGAGCGTTGAAGAATGTGTGGAAGTCGAGAACATTATCTCGGAAAGGAAAAATGGGTATGTTTGAAGGAATATTGGTTCCAACAATGTTATATGGCTGCGAGGCGTGGGCTATGGATAGAGTTGTGCGGAGGAGGGTGGACGTGCTGGAAATGAGATGTTTGAGGACAATATGTGGTGTGAGGTGGTTTGATCGAGTAAGTGATAATAGGGTAAGAGAGATGTGTGATGATAAAAAGAGCGTGGTTGAGAGAGCAGAAGAGGTTGTTTTGAAATGGTTTGGTCACATGGAGAGAATGAGTGAGGATAGATTGACCAAGAGCATATATGTGTCAGAGGTGGAGGGAACGAGGAGAAGTGGGAGACCAAATTGGAGGTGGAAAGATGGAGTGAAAAAGATTTTGAGTGATCGTGGCCTGAACATGCAGGAGGGTGAAAGGCGTGCAAGGAATAGAGTGAATTGGAACGATGTGGTATACCGGGGTTGACATGCTGTCAATGGATTGAACCAGGGCATGTGAAGCGTCTGGGGTACACCATGGAAATTTTTTTGGGGCCTGGATGTGGAAAGGGAGCTGTGGTTTCGATGCATTATTACATGACAGCTAGAGACTGAGTGTGAACGATTGTGGCCTTTTTTTGTCTTTTCCTAGCGCTACCTCGCAAACATGAGGGGGCAGGGGGTTGTTATTTCATGTGTGGCGAGGTGGCAATGGGAATGAATAAAGGCAGACAGCATGAATTATGTACATGTGTATATATGTATATGTCTGTGTGTGTATATATATGTATACGTTGAGATGTATAAGTTTGTATATCTGCGTGTGTAGACGTGTATGTATATACATGTGTATGTGGGTGGGTTGGGCCATTCTTTCGTCTGTTTCCTTGCGCTACCTCGCTAACGCGGGAGACAGCGACAATGCAAAAAAGCAAAATAATATATATATATATATATATATATATATATATATATATATATATATATATATATATATATATATATATATGCTTTATATATTACCTATTGTATATTTATTATATATTATTCATTATGCTTTGTCGCTGTCTCCAGCATGTGTTCGCCCCTCTGCAGTGCATCTTGCTAAAAACGTTGGGAATCGGGCGATGCCTTCCTGAAACAGATGTATAGACGCGTCTAATACAATTCCGGATCATTTCCATAAAGTTCAAGCAAGGTAGCGCAAGGAAACAGACGAAAGAATGGCCCAACCCACCCACAGACACATGGATATACATACACGTCCACACACGCACATATACATACCTATACATTTCAACGTATACATATATATACATACACAGACATATACATATATACAAATACACAGACATATACATATGTACACATACACAAACATATACATATATATATACACATGTACATAATTCATATTCGCTGCCTTTATTCATTCCGTGGCCACCCCGCCACACACGAAATGACAACCCCTTCCCTCCGCATGCGCGCGAGGTAGCGATAGGAAAAAGCAACAAAGGCCACGTTTGTTCACATTCCGTCTCTAGCTGTCACGTATAATGCACCGAAACCACAGCTCCCTTTCCACATCCAGGCCCCACAAAACTTTCCATGTTTACCCCAGACGCTTTTACATGCTCCGGTTCAATCCATTGAGAGCACGTCGACCCCGGTGTACCACATCGTTCCAAAACACTCTATTCCTTGCACGCCTTTCACCCTCCCGCAGTCTTTCCCCTGTCATTCTCTCCATTCAACCAAACCATTTCAAAACACCCTCTTCTGCTCTCTCAACCACATTCTTTTTACTTCCACACATCTCTCTTACCCTTTCATTACTTACTCGATCATACCACCTCACACCACATATTGTCCTCAAACATCTCATTTCCAACACATCCTCCCTCCTCCGCACAACTCTCTATAGCCCACGCCACGCAACCAGATAACATTGTTGGTACCACTATTCCTTCAAACATACCCACCCATTTTTCTTTCCGAGATAATGTTCTCGACTTCCACACATTTTTCAACGCTCCCAGAACTTTCGCCCCATCCCGCACCCTGTGAATCACTTCCGCTTCCATGGCTCCATCCGCTGCCAAATCCACTCCCAGATATCTGAAACACTTCACTTCCTCCATTTTTTCTCACTTCAAACTTACCTCCCAATTGACTTGTCCCACACCCCTACTGTAACTAATGATCTTCCTCTTATTCACATTTACTCTCAGCTTTCTTCTTTCGCACACTTTACCAAACTCAGTCACCAGTTTATGCAGTTTCTCACCAAAATCAGCCACCAGCGCTGTATCATCAGCGAACAACAACTGACTCTCCAAAACTCTTCCATTCACCTCCCTAACAACCCCATCCATAAACAAATTAAACAACCATGGAGACATCACGCACCCCTGCCGCAAACCGACATTCACTGAGAACCAATCACTTTCTTCTCTTCCCACTTGCACATATGCCTTACATCCTCGATAAAAACATTTCACTGCTTCTAGCAACTTGCCTCCCACACCACATATTCTTAATACCTTCCACAGAGCATCTCTATCAACTCCATCATATGCCTTTTCCAGATCCATAAATGCTACATACAAATCCATTTGCTTTTCTAAGTATTTCTCACATACACTCTTCAAGCCAAACACCTGATCCACACATCCTCTACAACTTCAGAAACCACACTGCTCATCCCCAATCTGATGCTCTGTACATGCCTTCACCCTCTCAATAAATACCATCCCATATAATTTCCCAGAAATACTCAACAAACTTATACCTCTGTAATTTGAGAACTCAATTTTATCTCCTTTGCTTTTGTACAATGGCACTATCCATGCATTCCGCCAATCCTCAGGCATCTCACCGTGAGTCATACATACATTAAATATCCTTACCAGCCAGTCAACAACACAGTCATCCCCTATTTAAATAAATTCCACTGCAGTACCATCCAAACCAGCTGCCTTGCCTGCTTTCATCTTCCGCAAAGCTTTTACTGCCTGTTCTCTGTTTACCAAATCATTCTCCCTAACCCCTCACTTTGCACGCCATCTCGTCCAAAACACCCTATATCTGCCATGCTATCATCTAACACATTCAACAAACCTTCAAAATACTCACTCCATCTCCTTTTCACATCACCATTACTTGTTATCACCTCCCCATTAGTCTCCTTTACCGATGTTCCCATTTGTTCCCTTGTCTTACGCACTTTATTAACCTCCTTCCGAAACATCTTTTTATTCTCCGTAAAATTTAATGATAATCTCTCACCCCAACTCTCATTTGCCCTCTTTTTCACCTGTTGCACATTTCTCTTGACCTGCCTTTCTTTTATACATCTCCCACTCATTTGCATTATTTCCCTGCAAAAATCGTCCAAATGCCTCTGTCTTCTCTTTCACTAATAATCTTACTTTTTCATCCCACCACTTACTGCCCTTTCTGATCTGCCCACCTTCCACGCTTCTCATACCACATGCATCTTTTGTGCAAGCCATCACTACTTCCCTAAATACATCCCATTCCTTTCCCACTCCCCTTACGTCCTTTGCTCTCACCTTTTTCCACTCTGCACTCAGTCTCTCCAGGTACTTCCTCACACAAGGCTCCTTCTCAAGCTCACTTACTCTCACCACTCTCTTCACCCCAACATTCTCTCTTGTTTTCTGAAAACCTCTACAAATCCTCACCTTCGCCTTCACAAGATAATGATCAGACATCCCTCCAGTTGCACCTCTCAGCACATTAACATCCAAAAAATCTCTCTTTCGCGTGCCTATCAATTAACACGTAATCCAATAACGCTCTCTGGCCATCTCTCCTACTTACATACGTATACTTATGTATATCTCATTTTAAACCAGTTATTCCCAATCACCAGTCTTTTTTCAGCACACAAATCTACAAGCTCTTCACCATATCCATTTATAACTCTGAACACCCCATGCACACCAATTATTCCCTCAACTGCCACATTACTCACCTTTGCATTCAAATCACCCATCACTATAACCCGGTCTCGTGCAACAAAACTACTAACACAATCACTCAGCTGCCCCCAAATCACTTGCCTCTCATGGTATTTCTTCTCATGCCCAGGTTCATGTGCACCAATAATCACCCATTCCTCTCCATCCACTTTCAATTTTACCCATATCAATCTAGAGATTACTTTCTCACACTCTATCACATGCTCCCACCACTCCTGTTTCAGGAGTATTGATACTCCTTCCCTTGCTCTTGTCCTCTCACCAACCTCTGACTTTACTCCCAAAACATGCCCAAACCACTCTTCCCCTTTACCCTTGAGCTTCGTTTCACTCAGAGCTAAAACATCGAGGTTCCTTTCCTCAAACATACTACCTTTCTCTCCTTTTTTTCTCATCTTGGTTACATCCACACACATTTAGACACCCCAGTCTGAGCCTTCGAGGAGGATGTGCACTCCCTGCGTGACTCCTTCTTCTGTTTCCCCTTTTAGAAAGTTTATACATATATATATATATATATATATATATTTATTTATTCATTCATTTATCTATTATGCTTTGTCGCTCTCTCCCGCGTTAGCGAGTTAGCGAAATGAAACAGAAGAAAGAATGACCCCAACCCACCCATATACACGTGTATATACATACACGTCCACACACGCAAATATACATACCTATACACCTCAACGTATACATATATATACACACACAGACATATACATATATATACACATGTACATAATTCATACAGTTTGCCTTTATTCATACCCATCGCCACCCCGCCACACATGAAATAACAACCCCCTCCCCCCTCATGTGCCCGAGGTAGCGCTAGGAAAAGAACAAAGTCCACTTCATTCACACTCAGTCTCTAGCTGTCATTTAATAATGCACCGAAACCACAGCTCCCTTTCCACATTAAGGCCCCACAGAACTTTCCATGGTTTACCCCAGACGCTTCACATGCCCTGGTTCAATCCATTGACAGCACGTCGACCCCGGTATACCAAATCTTTCCAATTCACTCTATTCCTTGCACGCCTTTCACCCTCCTGTATATTCAGGCCCCCGATCACTCAAAATCTTTTTCACTCCATCTTTCCACCTCCAATCTGGTCTCCCACTTCTCGTTCCCTCCACCTCTGACACATATATGCTCTTGATCAATCTTTCATCACTCATTCTCTCCATGTGACCAAACCATTTCAAAGCACCCTTTTCTGCTCTTTCAACCACACTCTTTTTATTACCATACATCTCTCTTACGCTAATATTACTTACTCGATCAAACCACCTCACACCAAATATTGTCCTCAAACATCTCATTTCCAGCACATCCACCCTCCTCTGCACAACTCTATCTATAGCCCACGCTTCGCAACCATATGACATAGTTGGAACCACTATTCCTTCAAACATACCCATTTCTCTTTTCCGAGATAATGTTCTCGACTTCCACACATTCTTCAACGCTCCCAAAACTTTCGCCTCCTCCCCCACCCTATGATTCAATTCCGCTTCCAACGTTCCATCCGCTGCCAGATCCACTCCCAGATATCTAAAACACTTTACTTCCTCCAGTTTTTCTCCATTCAAACTTACCTCCCAATTGACTTGACCCTCAACCCTACTGTACCTAATAACCTTGCTCTTATTCACATTTACTCTCAGCTTTCTTCTTCCACACACTTTACCAAACTCAGTGACTAGCTTCTGCAGTTTCTCACTCCAATCAGCCACCAGTGCTGTATCATCAGCGAACAACAACTGACTCACTTCCCAGGCTTTCTCATCCACAACAGACTGTATACTTGCCCCTCTTTCCAAAACTCTTGCATTCACCTCCCTAACAACCCCATTCATAAACAAATTAAACAACCATGGAGACATCACACACCCCTGCCGCAAGCCTTCATTCACTGAGAACCAATCACTTTCCTCTCTTCCTACGCGTATACATGCCTTACACCCTCGATACAAACTTGCCTCCCACACCATATATTCTTATTACCTTCCACAGAGCATCTCTTTGAACTCTATCACATGCTTTCTCCAGATCCATAAATGCTACATACAAATCAATTTGCTTTTCTAAGCATTTTTCACATACATTTTTCAAAGCAAACACCTGATCCACACATCCTCTACCACTTCTGAAACCACACTGCTCTTTCCCAATCTGATGCTCTGTACATGCCTTCACCCTCTCAATCAATACCCTCGCGTATAATTTACCTGGAATACTCAACAAACTTATACCTCTGTAATTTGAGCACTCACTTTTATCCCCTTTGCCTTTGTACAGTGGCACTATGCAAGCATTCCACCAATCCTCAGGCACCTCACCATAAGTCATACATACATTAAATAACCTTACCAACCAGTCAACAATACAGGCACCCCCTTTTTTAATAAATTTCACTGCAGTACCATCCAAACCCGCCGCCTTGCCGGTTTTCATCTTCCTCAAAGCTTTTACTAGCTCTTCTCTGTTTACCAAATCATTTTCCCTAACCCTCTCACTTTGCACACCACCTCAACCAAAACACCCTATATCTGCCACTCTATCATCAAAGACATTCAACAAACCTTCAAAATACTAACTCCATCTCCTTCTCACATCACCACTACTTGTTATCACCTCGCCATTAGCCCCCTTCACTGAAGTTCCCATTTCTTCCCTTGTCTTATGCACTTTATTTACCTGCTTCCAAAACATCTTTTTATTCTCCCTAAAATTTAACGATACTCTTTCACCCCAACTCTCATTTGCCCTCTCTTTTACCTCTTGTACCTTTCTCTTGACCTACTGCCTCTTTCTTTTGTACATCTCCCACTGATTTGCATTATTCCTTGCAAAAATCGTCTAAATGCCTCTCTCTTCTCTTTCCCTAATAATCTTACTTCTTCATCCCACCACTCACTACCCTTTCTAATCTGTCCACTTCCCACGCTTCTCATGCCACCAGCATCTTTTACACAAGCCATCACTACTTCCCTAAATACATCCCATTCCTTCCCCACTCCCCTTACGTCCTTTGTTCTCACCTTTCTCCATTCCGTATTCAGTCTCTCCTGGTACTTCCTCACGCAAGTCTCCTTCCCAAGCTCACTTACTCCTACCACTCTCTTCACCCCAACATTCTCTCTTCTTTTTTGAAAACCTCTACAAATCTTCGCCTTTTCCTCCACAAGATAATGATCAGACATCCCTCCAGTTGCACCTCTCAGCACATTGACATCCAAAAGTCTCTCTTTCGCGCGCCTATCAATTAACACGTAATCCAATAACGCTCTCTGGCCATCTCTCCTACTTACATACGTATACTTATGTATATCTCTCTTTTTAAACCAGTTATTCCGGATCACCATCCCTTTTTCCGCACAGAAATCTACAAGCTTTTCACCATTTCCATTTACAACACTGAACACCCCATGTACTCCAATTATTCTCTGAGCTGCCACATTACTCACCTTTGCATTCAAATCACCCATCACTATAATCCGGTCTCGTGCATCAAAACTACTAACACACTCACTCATCTGCTCTCAAAACACTTGCCTCTCATATTCTTTATTCTCATGCCCAGTTGCATATGCACCAATAATCACCCATCTCTCTCCATCCCCTCAGTTTTACCCATATCAATCTAGAGTTTACATTCTTACACTCTGTCACATACTCCCACCACTCCTGTCTCAGGAGTAGTGCTACTCCTTCCCTTGCTCTTGTCCCCTCACAAACCCCTGACTTTACTCCCAAGGCATTTCCAAACCACTCTTCCCCTTTACCCTTGAGCTTCGTTTCACTCAGAGCCAAAACATCGAGGTTCCTTTCCTTAAACATACTACCTATCTCTCCTTTTTTCTCATCTTGGTTACATCCACACACATTTAGACACCCCAATCTGAGCCTTCGAGGAGGATGAGCACCTCCCGCGTGACTCCTTCTTCTGTTTCCCCCTTTTAGAATGTTAAAATACAAGGAGGAGAGGGTTTCCAGCCCCCGCTCCCATCCCCTTTAGTCGCCTTTATGACACGTGAGGAATGCGTGGGAAGTAATCTTTCTCTCCTATCCCCAGGGATAAATATATATATATATATATATATATATATATATATATATATATATATATATATATATATATATATATATATATATATATATATTATCCCTGGGGATAGGGGATTAAGAATACTTCCCACGTATTCCCTGCGTGTCGTAGAAGGCGACTAAATGGGGAGGGATCGGGGGGCTGGAAATCCTCCCCTCTCGTTTTTTTTTTTTTTTTAATTTTCCAAAAGAACGAACAGAGTGGGGCCAGGTGAGGATATTCCAAAAAAGGCCCAATCCTCTGTTCTTAACGCTACCTCGCTAACGCGGGAAATGGTATTGCAGTGGAATTTATTAAGAAAGGGGGTGACTGTATTGTTGACTGGTTGGTAAGGTTATTTAATGTATGTATGACTCATGGTGAGGTGCCTGAGGATTGGCGGAATGCGTGCGTAGTGCCATTGTACAAAGGCAAAGGGGATAAGAGTGAGTGCTCAAATTACAGAGGTATAAGTTTGTTGAGTATTCTTGGTAAATTATATGGGAGGGTATTGATTGAGAGGGTGAAGGCATGTACAGAGCATCAGATTGGGGAAGAGCAGTGCGGTTTCAGAAGTGGTAGAGGATGTGTGGACCAGGTGTTTGCTTTGAAGAATGTATGTGAGAAATACTTAGAAAAGCAAATGGATTTGTATGTAGCATTTATGGATCTGGAGAAGGCATATGATAGAGTTGATAGAGATGCTCTGTGGAAGGTATTAAGAATATATGGTGTGGGAGGCAAGTTGTTAGAAGCAGTGAAAAGTTTTTATCGAGGATGTAAGGCATGTGTACGTGTAGGAAGAGAGGAAAGTGATTGGTTCTCAGTGAATGTAGGTTTGCGGCAGGGGTGTGTGATGTCTCCATGGTTGTTTAATTTGTTTATGGATGGGGTTGTAAGGGAGGTAAATGCAAGAGTCCTGGAAAGAGGGGCAAGTATGAAGTCTGTTGGGGATGAGAGAGCTTGGGAAGTGAGTCAGTTGTTGTTCGCTGATGATACAGCGCTGGTGGCTGATTCATGTGAGAAACTGCAGAAGCTGGTGACTGAGTTTGGTAAAGTGTGTGGAAGAAGAAAGTTGAGAGTAAATGTGAATAAGAGCAAGGTTATTAGGTACAGTAGGGGTGAGGGTCAAGTCAATTGGGAGGTGAGTTTGAATGGAGAAAAACTGGAGGAAGTGAAGTGTTTTAGATATCTGGTAGTGGATCTGTCAGCGGATGGAACCATGGAAGCGGAAGTGGATCATAGGGTGGGGGAGGGGGCGAAAATTTTGGGAGCCTTGAAGAATGTGTGGAAGTCGAGAACATTATCTCGGAAAGCAAAAATGGGTATGTTTGAGGGAATAGTGGTTCCAACAATGTTGTATGGTTGCGAGGCGTGGGCTATGGATAGAGATGTGCGCAGGAGGATGGATGTGCTGGAAATGAGATGTTTGAGGACAATGTGTGGTGTGAGGTGGTTTGATCGAGTAAGTAACGTAAGGGTAAGAGAGATGTGTGGAAATAAAAAGAGCGTGGTTGAGATAGCAGAAGAGGGTGTTTTGAAATGGTTTGGGCACATGGAGAGAATGAGTGAGGAGAGATTGACCAAGAGGATATATGTGTCGGAGGTGGAGGGAACGAGGAGAAGAGGGAGACCAAATTGGAGGTGGAAAGATGGAGTGAAAAGGATTTTGTGTGATCGGGGCCTGAACATGCAGGAGGGTGAAAGGAGGGCAAGAAATAGAGTGAATTGGAGTCATGTGGTATACAGGGGTTGACGTGCTGTCAGTGGATTGAAGCAAGGCATGTGAAGCGTCTGGGGTAAACCATGGAAGGCTGTGTAGGTATGTATATTTGCGTGTGTGGACGTGTGTATGTACATGTGTATGGGGGGGGGGGGGTTGGGCCATTTCTTTCGTCTGTTTCCTTGCGCTACCTCGCAAACGCGGGAGACAGCGACAAAGTATAAAAAAAAAAAAAAAAAAAAAAAAAAATATATATATATATATATATATATGCCTGTGTGTGTGTGTGTGTGTGTGTAGCATTAATGAGATAGCCTCGATTAAGGCCTAAGTTGCCCCTGCCGTCTCAACTAACATAAAAATTGAAATATATAAGCAATATATAAGAAGAAAAATCACGCTATGTATGTTACTGTTACAGATGCCGAAACTAACGGGAAGGAGAAGCAAGGAGAACGCACTGATTAAGCATTTGATAAGATTGGATGGACTGGGGGATGAAGTGAGGTTGTAAGATTTTAGTGAGAGTGAAGAGTTGTATTGAAGCTGAGAAAAGTGAGGCAAGTGTTATAGACGTTAGTGTTGTAAACAGTTCACCGGGCGACAGATAGAATGCCCTAAGAACTGGTTAGGTCCCTTGGAATCGGAGATGGAATTTTGTATTGGAGTATGTCTGGGTCTGATGCGATAGAGAAAGGGATACATAATGTGAAGTGTGATGAGACTTGTAGAATGGATCAGCCACAGGCATGGTGAACCACTCCTCGACACTCATGATGAAACATATCATCACAGACATGATCATCCACACCTTCACAAACATGATGGACCTTATCATCACAAACATGATCAGCGAATCCTCCTATATCGTAGTCATAATATCAGCTGCAGTTGCTCACATTCAACGACCCATGTTGTTGCTGGAGAGAAATGCCTTGCCAGGCCACACGTGTGGGTTCCATAACTCATGCCAATATAACGTTCCGCGTGTGACAACTCGGTTTTTCCATATCATTACACGCTTTTGCAAGCTCCGGCCAGGCGGCTATTCGCTCGTCTTTCGAAACTTTTCCCTGATACCTCAGCATTAAACCCCGTATCCTTCTTTGAAATACCGTTCAAGAACTTAAACGCCAAATCTCTTAACCTGTTCACCGTTACCACATGCCTTACATTCTGTTATTCCTGCTTCAGGCACAGTTGACGCTCAGCGTCTGCTTATTCATGGTTCCTGCCTTTAACTGGAACAAAAAAATTTCGTCACCGTTTGTACGTTTATGTCGTTTCTCCTGTCATTACTGGCCCCATCCCTTGCTTCCATTTTCTATTAGATCCCATTAATTCAACACTGATATTTTCTTTTATTGTCATAACTTTTCTCAGCCGCGTATGATGTATGTGTTGAATGACCAAGGCGGTGTTTCTCGTTCCACAGCACAGGAAGAGAACGCTTAGCCATCTATTCCCCCCTATCACACACACACACACACACACACACACACACACACACACACACACACACATACAGGAATAAAGGGGAGACTTCTTGGATGAGTAGAAAATGGTCTCATTTTATGAGAACAGAGGACGCGGGTTAAAGGAACCTTTTGAATTGAAGTTACCAGTGAGGAGCCTCAAGGTTCGGTCTTGGTGAGCAGTTGCTCTTCGTGATCCTGTGTTAAAGACTCGTCAAGACTGGACTCGTATCTGAATTTGTTTGCAGATGATGCTAAGGTCATGAAAGAAAGAAGTGAAGGATGTGAAGAAATGTAACGTTGAGTCGTCTGCAGTTGAGTTTATTTGGTCATTTGTAAAGAAAGGAGCTCCCTGGTAAAAGGGAGAAAGAGTGCAGGAGACAGGATAGAACCTTCTGGATACACCGAGGTGAAGGAATATTAGTCATCCAAGGTCAAGTTGAGGAAAAACGAAAGCCAACCGATGTTGATGGAGAAAACGGAATGGCTGATCCATCAACAACCTGGGAGAGTGATCGGCCGGAGAGGAAGCCTCATATGAGGAAGGAAAGTGAGGGAGGGAAGCTTAGAAGAGATGAGACTCCGTTGCCACACCCTGTTAAAAGCTTTGGATATGTCAAGGGCAACTGCATAAGATTGTCGCCTTAGGGAAGCCAAACTGGTAATCAGAGAGAAGAATATGATGTTCAAGATCTCTGAGGATATGGGAGTCGAGGAGGGATTTCTCTGGCCACAAGCAAGACTTAAGGTCTTGATGGCGTCCATCCCCGCGTGCTGAAAGTGAGCGTCTCCGACTTTCCACCTATCTCTTCAGTTTCGGTTTTAAAAACCAGGACTTTTCCTTCTTCTTGGAAGCATGCGTTTGTAGATCCCATCTCTCTGATGGCTGACCGTTCTAAACCCTCCAACTATCGTTCTGTTGCTTTGCATCTACTATTTCCAAAGTCTTAAATAATCTTTATACAGAATTTGGGTAGCCCTCTTCACCTTTACTAAGTAATCTTTTTATGGAATTCTTTGAAACATAGTTACTAAAGGATATCTTACAGTGTAATGCAATTTAGTTTAGGTTTGTAGATGGTGTAGAAAGAGTATATAATCTCAAGGATCTTTTCTCGAGGGGCAGCTCTAGGATACACTACAATCAGCAGCAGAGAAAGGACGGACCCCTATGAAGTGAGAATTTCACTCGATGAGACTGTACTCTGATGATACAGCGTCTCCGACTGTAACCCCTCGCACGTTGCATAACCACTTGCAGGCGATGTACGGTAACACTTTTAATATATATGTATACTCAGTAACAGCAGATGAAAGATTTAATTGACACTTCTTACATTTATAGTGCAAGTGTATTATTACAAGACTCACACGTTGAGAACGGTTATCATAATTTAACCCAGTAGCCTCACGTTGCAAACACAAGAAGTATACCTACATGTATGTACTTCATGTTCACAGCCTAGCTCGCTAATGAGGCTGCAAATGCTTCTTGTAGAATGAAGACAGGTTGAACAGAGATAAGTTTACGTGCACC
This sequence comes from Panulirus ornatus, assembly GCF_036320965.1. Taxonomy (NCBI): domain Eukaryota; kingdom Metazoa; phylum Arthropoda; class Malacostraca; order Decapoda; family Palinuridae; genus Panulirus; species Panulirus ornatus. The sequence continues at coordinate 44,867,545 of NC_092226.1, forward strand.
GCGGTTAAGACGTTACCTTCGGCAAGGTTGTATCATCGGCAGTTCACGAAGAGAAGAGCCTTGTCGAGAGGTTTTCTTGCTCCAAGGGGCTCAGCCCACTTTGCTCCCCAGCGCCGGGTTGGAGTGCAACCTCACAAGTGCAGGAACCCCATAAAAGGTGTGGTAGGGTTGTACCTCCCTCGTGGGCAAAGATCCTGTAACTAAAAAATGCACAACTTCAGTTTTGCCCCATTAGGAATGTCGTACCCAGTTTATCTCTCTGCTGCCTGTAATACCATGACGTCACGAAACGTTGCCATGGTGACATGGAAACCCGTGGTAAACAATGTGTCGTCTGCTGTACTTGGGTCAGCTCTGCCGTCGCGTCGTCTGCCACACTTTCATCAACTGGTGTATGAAATGTTCCAGTAGTTCGATTGACCATGATATGTTTAGTTATTGATGATTAACACTGTATACTCGCTATTCGGTCATTCCTTTGCTTGCAATTGATAATGATCTGGGAAGAAGTGAAAAAAAAAAAAAAACTGTACAGAGTATAAAGGAAAAAAAATACACATGTTCGACACCTTATATTTCCTGTTCCCTAAGTGATGTCGGTCCTCCTGTTTTATTGTGTCATTCATGATCTTGATAGTTCCGTAAATTCAAATTAATAGTTTTCGACAGTTAGGTCTGGGGTTTTGTGGTATTCTGGAAAAAATTGCTTGACTCATTTAAGATGTTTTTTTAGTCGCCATTACTTCGCCATGTGGAAGACTCCTGCAAAAGTCTGTTTAGATTTTCCTTCCATGAAAAGTCAGGCATTAAAAACAGTCTGATGGTACATATAACTTCCTAATCGTTCTGTATTTTCTTGTGCTTTTTAATGTAAGATGTTACGCTAAAAAGTTTGGTATAGCAATGGTTAGCCTCATTTCACCTTTATACGGAATTTGGGTAGCCCTCTTCACCTTTACTAAGTAATCTTTTTATGAAATTCTTTGAAACAAAGTTGCTAAAGGATATCTTACAGTGTAATGCAATTTAGTTTAGGTTTGTAGATGGTGTTCTTTATGTTTGGCCAACAAATGAAAATTTACAAACATTTCTCCCTTTACTTAACAATTTAGTACCTCCTACCATACTTACTGTAGAAAATGAAAATAATGGTATGAATGGTATGAATGGAAACAAGTTTAAGTTTAGCATATACAGAAAACCTACCAATATATGCTCATATATCCATTATTACTCAGCTCAGTTAAACTATCATGACTCCAGGCTATGTTCCTTAGGGCATTACGTATTTGCAGTCCAGAGTTTATCGATGATGAGTTTGAGAAGATATATTCTATTGGATCCAAGTTAAAGTACCCTAGATCTTTCATTGATAAATCCCTTAAGTTGGCAAATAAATCATTTTATAGAGTTGAACCCAAATCTCCCATTGACAACAAGAACATTTTAGTTTTCCCTTTTGATGATAATCTTAACTTCTCATTTTGCATAAATCCTTTGATTTAAATGTTCCCTTCAACAATAACAACAAAATAGGAAGCTAGGACGCCATTTGGTAAACATGTGATTTACCAAATGGCGTCCTAGCTTCGTCTCTTCGATGTATATCAACTGACTGTTATATTTCTCTCTTGTGTCTCCCCTGATGATGTGATTATTACACGAAAGTGCACTTGGGAACTTTTCGTGTTTCATTTTCCCCGTGGATTCATAGGACTATATATATATATATATATATATATATATATATATATATATATATATATATATACATATATATATATATATGACATATACATATATACACATTTACATAATTCATACTTCTTGCCTTTATTCATTCCAGTCGCCACCCCTCCACGCGTGAATTGACACCCCCCTTCCCCCGCACGTGCGCGAGGTATCACTAGGAAAAGACAACAAAGGCCACATTCGTTCACACTCAATCTCGAGCTGTCACGTATAAAGCGCTGAAACCACAGCTCCCTTTCCACATCCAGGCCTCACAAACCTTTTCATGGTTTACCCCAGACGCTTCACATTCCCTGGTTCAATCCATTGACAGCACGTCAACTTCGGTATAACATATCGTTCCAATTCACTCTATTCCTTATACGACTTTCACCCCACTATATGTTCAGGCCCCGATCGCTCAAAATCATTTTTACTCCATTCTACCACCTCCAGTTTTTTCTCCCACTTCTCTTTCCCTCCAACTCTGACACATATATCTTCTTTGTCAATCCTTCCTCACTCATTCTCTCCAATGACCAAACCATTTTAATACACCCTCTTCTGCTCTCTCAGCCACACTCATTTTTATTACCACACATCTCTCTTACCCTTTCATTACTTACTCGATCAAACCACCTCACACTACATATTGTTCTCAAACATCTCATCTCCAACACATCCACCCTCCTCTGCACAACCCTGTCTATAGCCCACGCCTCGCAACCATATAACATTGTTGGAACCACTACTCCTTCAAACATACCCATTTTTGCTTTTCGAGATAGTGTTCTCGCCTTCCACTTATTCTTCAACGCTCCCAGAACTTTCGCCCCCTCCCCCACCCTGTGAATCACTTCCGCTTCCATGGTTCCATCCGTTACCAAATCCACTCCCAGATATCTAAAACACTACACTTCTAGTTTTTCTCCATTCAAACTTACCTCCCAATTGATTTGTCCCTCAACCCTATTGTAACTGATAATCTTGCTCTATTCGCAATTACTCTCAGCTTTCTTCTTTCGCACACTTTACCACACTTCGTCACCAGCTTCTGACGTTTCTCACCCGAATCAGCCGCCCAGCGCTGTATCATCAGCGAACAACTGACTCACTTCCCAAGCCCTCTCATCCACAACAGAGTGCACACTTGCCCCTCTATCCCAAATTTTTGCATTCATCTCCCTAACAACCCCAATCATAAGCAAATTAAACAACCATGGAGACATCACGCACCCCTGCCGCAAACCGACATTCACTGAGAACCAGTCACTTTCCTCTCTTCCTACTCGTACACATGCTTTATATCCTCGATAAAAACTTTTCACTACTTCTAGCAACTTGCCTCCCACACCTTGTACTCTTAATGCCTTCCACAGAGCATCTCTATCAACTTTATCATATGCCTTCTCCAGATCCATAAATGCTACACACAAATCCATCTGTTTTTTTTCTAATTATTTCTCACATACATTCTTCAAAACAAACAACTGATCCACACATCCTCTACCACTTCTGAAACCACACTGCTCTTATCCAATCTGATGCATGCCTTCACCCTCTCGATCACTTTCCTCCCATATGATTTCGGAGGAATATTCAACAAACTTATACCTTTGTAATTTGAACACTCACCTTTATCCCCTTTGCCTTTGTACAATGACACTATGCATGCATTCCGGCAATCCTCAGGCACTTCACCCTGAGCCATACATACACATTGAATATCCTCACCAACCAGTCAGCGACACAGTCACTCCCTTTTTTAATGAATTCCACTGCAATACCATCCAAACCCGCCGCCTTGCCGGCTTTCATCATCCGCAAAGCTTTCACTATCTCTTCTCTGTTTACAAAATCATTCTCCCTGACCCTCTCACTTCGCACACCACCTCGACCAAAACACCCTCTATCTGCCTCTATCATTTAAAAAATTCAACAAACCTTCAAAACACTCACTCCATATCCTCACATCACCACTACTTGCTATTATATCCCCATTAATCCCCTTCACCGATCTTCCCATTTGTTCTGTTGTCCGCACTTTATTTACCTCCTTCGAAAACATGTCTTTATTTTCCCTAAAATTTAATGATACCCTCTCATCCCAACTCTCATTTGTCCTCTTTTTCACCTTTTGTACCTTTCTGTTGATCTCCTACCATTTTCTTTTATACATCTCCCAGTCATTTGCACTATTTCCCTGCAAAACTCGTCCAAATGCCTCTCTCTTCTCTTTCTCTAATAATCTTACTTCTTCATCCCACCACTCACTACCCTTTCTAATCTGTCCACCTCCCACGCTTCTCATGCCACAAGTATCTTTTGCGCAAGCCATCACTGCTCCCCTAAATACATCCCATTCCTCCCCCACTCTGCTTACCTCCTTTGTTCTCACCTCTTTCCATTCTGTACTCAGTCTCTCCTGGTACTTCCTTACACAAGTCTCCTTCCCAAGCTCACTTACTCTCAACACTCTCTTCACCCCAACATTCTCTCTTCTTTTCTGAAAACCTCTACAAATCTTCACCCTCGCCTCCACAAGATATGATCAGACATCCCTCCAGTTGCACCTCTCAGCGCATTAACATCCAAAAAGTCTCTCTTTCACGTACCTATCAATTAACACGTAATCCAATAACGCTTTCTGGCCATCTCTCCTAGTTACATACGAACACTTATGTATATCTCCCTTTTTAAACCAGGTATTCCCAATCATCACTGCTTTTTCAGCACACAAATGCACAAGCTCTTCACCATTTGCATTTACAACACTTAACACCCCATGTAGACCAATTATTCCCTCATCTGCCAAATTACTCACCATTGCATTCAAATAACGCATCATTATAACCCGGTCTCGTACATCAAAACTGCTAACACACTCACTCAGCTGCTCCCAAAACACTTGCTTCTCATGATCTTTCTTCTCATGTCCAGGTGCATATGCACCAATAATCACCCATCTCTCTCCATCCACTTTTAGTTTTACCCATATCAATCTAGAGTTTACTTTCTTACACTCTATCACTTACTCCCACCACTCCTGTTTCATGAGTAGTGCTACGCCTTCCTTTGTTCTTGTCCTCTCACAAACCCTGACTTTACTCCCAAAACATTTCCAAACCACCCTTCCCCCTTACCCTTGAGCTTCGTTTCACGCAGAGCCAAAACATCCAGGTTCCTTTCCTCAAACATACTACTTGTCTCTACTTTTGTCTCATCTTGGTTACATCCACACACATTTAGACACCCCAGTCTGAGCCTTTCTAAATGGTGAAACAGAAGGAGTAACGCAGGGAGTGCTCCTCCTCCTCGAAGGCTCAGATTGCGGTGTCTAAATGTATGTGGATGTAACCAAGATGAGACAAAAGAAGAGATAGGTAGTATGTTTGAGGAAAGGAACCAGGATGTTTTGGCTCTGAGTGAAACGAAGCTCAAGGGTAAAGGGGAAGAGTGGTTCGGGAATGTCTTGGGAGTAAAGTCAAGGGTTAGTGAGAGAACACGAGCAAAGAAAGGAGTAGCACTACTCCTGAAACAGGAGTGGTAGGAGTATGTGATAGAGTGTAAGAAAGTCATTTCTAGATTGATATGAGTTAAACTGAAAGTGTATGGAGAGAGATGGGTGATTATTGGTGCATATGCACCTGGGCATGAGAAGAAAGATCATGAGAGGCAAGTGTTTTGGGAGCAGCTGAATGAGTGTGTTAGTAGTTTTGATGCACGAGACCGGGTTATAGTGATGGGTGATTTGAATGCAAAGGCGAGTAATGTGGCAGTTGAGGGAATAATTGGTGTACATGGGGTGTTCAGTGTTGTAAATGATAATGGTGAAGAGCTTGCAGATTTATGTGCTGAAAAAGGACTGGTGATTGGGAATACCTGGTTTAAAAAGAGAGATATACATAAGTATACGTATGTAATTAGGAGAGATGACCAGAGAGCGTTATTGGATTACGTGTTAATTGATAGGCGTGCGAAAGAGAGACTTTTGGATGTTAATGTGCTGAGAGGTGCAACTGGAGGGATGTCTGATCATTATCTTGTGGAGCCGAAGGTGAAGATTTGTAGGGGTTTTCAAAAAAGAAGAGAGAATGTTAGGGTGAAGAGAGTGGTGAGAGTAAGTGAGCTTAGGAAGGAGACTTGTGTGAGGAAGTACCAGGGAAGACTGAGTACAGAATGGAAAAAGGTGAGAACAAAGGACGTAAGGGGAGTGGGGGAGGAATGGTATGTATTTAGAGAAGTCGTGATGGCTTGTGCAAAAGATGCTTGAGGCATGAGAAGCGTGGGAGGTGGGCAGATTAGAAAGGGTAGTGAGTGGTGGGATGAAGAAGTAAGATTATTAATGAAAGAGAAGAGAGAGGCATTTGGACGATGTTTGCAGGGAAATAATGCAAATGAGTGGGAGATGTATAAAAGAAAGAGGCTGGAGATCAAGAGAAAGGTGCAACAGGCATAAAAGATGGCAAATGTGAGTTGGGGTGAGAGAGTATCATTAAATTTTAGGGAGAATAAAAAGATGTTTTGGAACGAGGTAAATAAAGTCCGTAAGACAAGGAACAAAGGGGAACATCAGTAAAGGGGGTAATGGGGAGGTGATAACAAGTAGTGGTGATGTGAGAAGGAGATGGAGTGAGTATTTTGAAGGTTTGTTGTAAGTGTTTGATGATAGAGTGGCAGATAAAGGGTGTTTTGGTGGAGGTGGTGTGCAAAGTGAGAGGGTTAGGGAGAATAATTTGGTAAACAGAGAAGAAGTAGTGAAAGCTTTGCGGAAGATTTAAGCCGGCAAGACAGCGGGTTTGGATGGTATTGCAGTGGAATTTATTAAGAAAGGGGATGACTGTATTGTTGACTGGTTGGTAAGGTTATTTAATGTATGTATGACTCATGGTGAGATGCCTGAGGATTGGCGCAATGCTTGCATAGTGCCATTGTGCAAAGACAAAGGGGATAAGAGTGAGTGCTCAAATTACAGAGGTATAAGTTTCTTGAGTATTCCTGGGAAATATTATGGGAGGGTATTGATTGAGAGGATGAAGGCATGTACAGATCATCAAATTGGGGAAGAGCAGTGTGGTTTCAAAAGTGGTAGAGAATGTGTGGATCAGGTGTTTGCTTTGAAAAATATGTGCGTTTGTAGTATTTATGGATCTGGAGAAGGCATATGAGAGTTGATAGAGATGCTCTGTGGAAGGTATTAAGAATACATGGTGTGGCAGGTAAGTTGTTAGAAGCAGTGAAAAGTTTTTATCGAGGATGTAAGGCATGTGTACGTTTAGGAAGAGAGGAAAGTGATTGGTTCTCAGTGAATGTTGGTTTGCGGCAGGGTTGCGTTATGTCTCCATGGTTGTTTAATTTGTTTGTGGATGGGGTTGTTAGGGAGGTGAATGCATGAGTTTTGGAAAGAGGGGTAAGTATGCAGTCTGTTGTGGATGAGAGAGCTTGGGAAGTGAATCAGTTGTTGTTCGCTGATAATACATCGCTGGTGGCTAATTCGGGTGAGAAACTGCAGAAGCTGGTGACTGAGTTTGGTAAAGTGTGTGAAGGAAGAAGGCTGAAAGTAAATGTGAATAAGAGCAAGGATATTAGTTACTGTAGGGTTGAGGGACAAGCCAATTGGGAGGTAACTTTGAATGGAGAAAAACTGGAGGAAGTGAAGTGTTTTAGATATCTGGGAGTGGATTTGGCTGGGGATGGAACCATGGAAGCGGAAGTGAATCATAGGGGGGGGGGGAGCGAAAGTTCTGTGAACGTTGAAAACTGTGATGAAGTCGACAACGTAATCATGGAAAGCAAAAATGGGTATATTTGAAGGAATAGTGTTTCCAACAATGTTATATGGTTGCGCGGCGTGGGCTACAGATAGAGTTGTGCGGAGGAGGTTGAATGTGCTGGAAATGAGATGTTTGAGGACAATATGTGGTGTGAGGTGGTTTGATCGAGTGAGTGATGAAAGGGTAAGAGAGATGTGTGGTAATAAAACGAGTGTGGTTGAGAGAGCAGAAGAGGGGTACTTTTGGAATGGTTTGGTCGCATTGAGAGAATGAGTGAGGAAAGATTGACAAAGAGGATATATGTGTCAGAGGTGGAAGGAACGAGAAGTGGGAAACCCAATTGGAGGTGGAAAGATGGAGTGAAAAAGATTTTGAGTGATCGGGGCCTGAATATGCAGGAGGGTGAAACGCGTGCAAGGAATAGAGTGAATTGGAACGATGTGGTATACCGGGATCGACGTGCTGTCAATGGATTGAACCAGGGCATGTGAAGCGTCTGGGGTAAACCATGGAAAGTTTTGTGGGGCCTGGATGTGGAAAGGGAGCTATGGTTTCAGTGCATTATTCATGACAATTAGAGACTGAGTGTGAACGAATGTGGCCTTTGTTGTCTTTTCCTAGCGCTACCTGGCGCACATGCGGGTGGAGGGGATTGTCATTTCATGTGTGGTGCGGTGGCGACGTGAATGAATAAGGGCAGACAGTATGAATTATGTACATGTGTATATATGTATATGTCTGTGTGTGTATGTATTTATATGTATACGTTGGGATGTATTGGTATGTATACGTGCGTGTGTGGACGTGCATGTATCTACATATGTATTTGGGCGGGTTGGGCCATTCTTTCGTCTGTTAGCTTGCACTACCTCGCTAACGCGGGAGACAGCGACAAGGTATGATAAAATGTAAAATGAATATATATATATATATATATATATATATATATATATATATATATATATATATATATATATATATATATATATATATATATTCACTGAGAACCAATCACTTTCCTCTCTTCCTACACGTACACATGCCTTACATCCTCGATAAAAACTTTTCACTGCTTCTAACAACTTGCATCCCACACCATATATTCTTAATACCTTCCACAGAGCATCTCTATCAGCTCTATCATATGCCTTCTCCAGATCCATAAATGCTACATACAAATCCATTTGCTTTTCTAAGTATTTCTCACATACATTCTTCAAAGCAAACACCTGATCCACACATCCTCTACCACTTCTGAAACCACACTGCTCTTCCCCAATCTGATGCTCTGTACATGCCTTCACCCTCTCAATCAATACCCTCCCATATAATTTACCAGGAATACTCAACAAACTTATACCTCTGTAATTTGAGCACTCACTCTTATCCCCTTTGCCTTTGTACAGTGGCACTATGCACGCATTCCGCCAATCCTCAGGCACCTCACCATGAGTCATACATACATTAAATAACCTTACTAACCAGTCAATAATACAGTCACCCCCTTTTTTAATAAATTCCACTGCAATACCATCCAAACCTGCTGCCTTGCCGGCTTTCATCTTCCGAAAAGCTTTTACTACCTCTTCTCTGTTTACCAAATCATTTTCTCTAACCCTCTCACTTTGCAGTGAATGTAGGTTTGCGGTAGAGGTGTGTGATGTCTCCATGGTTGTTTAATTTGTTTATGGATGGGGTTGTTAGGGAGGTGAATGCAAGAGTTTTGGAAAGAGGGGCAAGTATGAAGTCTGTTGGGGATGAGAGAGCTTGGGAAGTGAGTCAGTTGTTGTTCGCTGATGATACAGCGCTGGTGGCTGATTCATGTGAGAAACTGCAGAAGCTGGTGACTGAGTTTGGTAAAGTGTGTGAAAGAAAAAAGTTAAGAGTAAATGTGAATAAGAGCAAGGTAATTAGGTACAGTAGGGTTGAGGGTCAAGTCAATTGGGAGGTAAGTTTGAATGGAGAAAAACTGGAGGAAGTAAAGTGTTTTAGATATCTGGGAGTGGATCTGGCAGCTGATGGAACCATGGAAGCGGAAGTGGATCATAGGATGGGGGAGGGGGCGAAAATCCTGGGAGCCTTGAAGAATGTGTGGAAGTCGAGAACATTATCTCGGAAAGCAGAAATGGGTATGTTTGAAGGAATAGTGGTTCCAACAATGTTGTATGGTTGCGAGGCGTGGGCTATGGATAGAGTTGTGCGCAGGAGGATGGATGTGCTGGAAATGAGATGTTTGAGGACAATGTGTGGTGTGAGGTGGTTTGATCGAGTAAGTAACGTAAGGGTAAGAGAGATGTGTGGAAATAAAAAGAGCGTGGTTGAGAGAGCAGAAGAGGGTGTTTTGAAATGGTTTGGTCACATGGAGAGAATGAGTGAGGAAAGATTGACCAAGAGGATATATGTGTCGGAGGTGGAGGGAACGAGAAGTGGGAGACCAAATTGGAGGTGGAAAGATGGAGTGAAAAAGATTTTGTGTGATCGGGGCCTGAACATGCAGGAGGGTGAAAGGAGGGCAAGGAATAGAGTGAATTGGAGCGATGTGGTATACCGGGGTTGACGTGCTGTCAGTGGATTGAATCAGGGCATGTGAAGCGTCTGGGGTAAACCATGGAAAGCTGTGTAGGTATGTATATTTGCGTGTGTGGACGTATGTATATACATGTGTATGGGGGTGGGTTGGGCCATTTCTTTCGTCTGTTTCCTTGCGCTACCTCGCAAACGCGGGAGACAGCGACAAAAAAAATTATATATATATATATATATATATATATATATATATATATATATATATATATATATATATATATATATATGTATATATATATCCAGTCCGAAATCATGTTTTCTCGTTCTATTTCGTCAAGTCGATGATGTTTTCGATTTTTCTTTTATGATTTGGACATTTCATACGTGAGATGAAAACTTCGCTTAGGAAAAAGAATTAAATACTTTTATTTCGACAGCAAATAATTGTGCAGTTTTTAGCATCAGAAGCAGCATTTCACTAGTAACTGCGACAATTAGCATAGTTTACGCTTTTGGCGCAAAAAAAAAAAAAAAAAGTCGAAATAAAAGTGTTGATTGACATTTCTGGGGCAGAGTTTTCAGTTGCCTAGGGGAATCTTTAGATCACAGGCAGAAACTCGAAAATCCCCATTATTTCCCTTATGAGGTCGAGAAAACGTCATTTCAGACTAAGAAGAAAGAAAAGTGCTGGCTAAATCTATACATATATAAGTGTTGTCGCTTTAGGAATTACACACATATTGATGGGGTCAGCAACGACGGGTTCGAACTATCCGACACAGCACCCCTGCAGAGCGCTGCCTGACTGCACGTCTTGCTATACACACAGCATGCTCAAATACGTATTCATAACGGCATGTCGAGGTGTAAGTTGCGAGCACCAGTATACGCACTCAAATTACTGCTAACCTTGTAATGGAAAAAAAAAAAAAAAAGAAAAAAAAAAAAATATATATATATATATATATATATATATATATATATATATATATATATATATATATATATTTTTTTTTTTTTTTTTTCTTTTTTTTCTTTTTCTTTTAAACTATTCGCCATTTCCCGCGTTAGCGAGGTAGCATTAAGAACAGAGGACTGGGCCTTAGAGGGAATACCCTCACCTGGCCCAATTCTCTGTTCCCTCTTTTGGAAAATTAAAAAAAAAAAAAACGAGAGGGGAGGATTTCCAGCCCCCCGCTCCCTCCCCTTTTAGTCGCCTTCTACGACACGTAGGGAATACGTGGGAAGTATTCTTAATCCCCTATCCCCAGGGGATTATATATATATATATATATATATATATATATATATATATATATATATATATATATATATATATATATGTATGTATGTATGTATATTATTATGATTAATATTATACTTTGTCGCTGTCTCCTGCGTGAGCGAGGTAGCGCAAGGAAACAGACGAAAGAATGGCCCAACCCACCCACATACTCATGTATATACATACACGTCCACACACGCACATATACATATCTATACATTTCAACGTATACACATATATACTGCACAAACATACATATATACACATGTACATAATTCGTACCTGCTGCCCTTATTCATTCCAGTCGCCGCCCCGCCACACATGAAATGACAACCCCCTCCATCCGCATGCGCGCGAGGTAGCGCTAGGAAAAGAAAACAAAGTCACATTCGTTCACAATCAGTCTCTAGCTGTCATGTATAATGCACCGAAACCACATCTCCCTTTCCACATCCAGGCCCCACAAAACTTTCTGTGGTTTACCCCAGACACTTCACATGCCCTGTTTCAATCCATTGACATCACTTCGACCCCAGTATACCACAGCCTTCCACTTCACTCTATTCCATGCACGCCTTTCACCCTCCTGCATGTTCAGGCCCCGATCGCTCAAAATATTTTTCACCCCATCTTTCCACCTCCAAATTGGTCTCCCACTTCTCGTTTCCTCCACCTCTGGCACATATATCCTCTTTGTCAATCTGTCCTCACTCATTCTCTCCATGTGACCAAACCATTTCAAAACACCCTCTTGTGCTCATTCAACCACACTCTTTTTATTACCACACATCTCTCTTACCCTTTCATTACTTACTCGATCAAACTAACTCACACCACATATTTTCCTCAAACATCTCATTTCCAACACATCCACCCTCCTCCGCACAACTCTTATCTATAACCCACGCCTCGCAACCATATAACATTGTTGGAACCACTATTCCTTAAAACATACCCATTTTTTACTTTCCGAGATAATGTTCTCGCCTTCCACACATTTTTCAACGCTCCTAAAACCTTCGCCCTCTCCCCCATCCTGTGATTCACTTCAGCTTCCATGGTTCCATCCGATGCCAAATCCACTCCCAGATATCTGAAACACTTAACTTCCTCCAATTTTTCTCCGTTCAAACTTACCTCCCAATTGACTTGTCCCTTAACCCTACTGTACCTAATAACCTTGCTCTTATTCACATTTACTCTCAGCTTTCTTCTTTCACACACTTTAACAAACTCAGTCACCAGCTTCTGCAGTTTCTCACCCAAATCAGCCACCATCGCTGTATCATCAGCGAACAACAACTGACTCACTTCCCAAGCTCTCTCATCCCCAACAGACTTCATACTTGCCCCTCTTTCCAAAACTCTTGCATTCACCTCCCTAATAACCCCATCCATAAACAAATTAAACAACCATGGAGACATCACACACCCCTGCCGCAAACCTACATTCACTGAGAACCAATCACTTTCCTCTCTTCCTACACGTACACATGCCTTACATCCTCGATAAAAACTTTTCACTGCTTCTAACAACTTGCCTCCCACACCATATATTCTTAATACCTTCCACAGAGCATCTCTATCAACTCTATCATATGCCTTCTCCAGATCCATAAATGCTACATACAAATCCATTTGCTTTTCTAAGTATTTCTCACATACATTCTTCAAAGCAAACACCTGATCCACACATCCTCTACCACCTCTGAAACCACACTGCTCTTCCCCAGTCTGATGCTCTATACATGCCTTCACCCTCTCAATCAATACCCTCCCATATAATTTGCCAGGAATACTCAACAAACTTATACCTGTGTAATTTGAGCACTCACTCTTATCCCCTTTGCCTTTGTACAATGGCACTATGCACGCATTCCGCCAATCCTCAGGCACCTCACCATGAGTCATACATACATTAAATAACCTTACCAACCAGTCAACAATACAGTCACCCCCTTTTTTAATAAATTCCACTGCAATACCATCCAAACCTGCTGCCTTGCCGGCTTTCATCTTCCGCAAAGCTTTTACTACCTCTTCTCTGTTTACCAACTCATTTTCCCTAACCCTCGCACTTTGCACACCACCTCGACCAAAACACCCTATATCTGCCACTCTATCATCAAACACATTCAACAAACCTTCAAAATACTCACTCCATCTCCTTCTCACATCACCACTACTTGTTATCACCTCCCCATTTGCGCCCTTCACTGAAGTTCCCATTTGCTCCCTTGTCTTACGCACTTTATTTACCTCCTTCCAGAACATCTTTTTATTCTCCCTAAAATTTACAGATAGTCTCTCACCCCAACTCTCATTTGCCCTTTTTTTCACCTCTTGCACCTTTCTCTTGACCTCCTGTCTCTTTCTTTTATACGTCTCCCACTCAATTTCATTTTTTCCCTGCAAAAATCGTCCAAATGCCTCTCTCTTCTCTTTCACTAATACTCTTACTTCTTCATCCCACCACTCACTACCCTTTCTAATCAACCCACCTCCCATATATTGGAAAGGATCACAATTTTGCGCGTGATCAAGATATTCCTATGATTCCACGAGGAAAATGAAACACGAAAAGTTCCCAAGTGCACTTTCGTGTAATAATCACATCATCAGGGGAGACACAAGAGAGGAATATAACAGTCAGTTTATATACATCGAAGAGACGAAGCTAGGACGCCATTTGGTAAACATGTGATTGTCCAAAACATCGTGGACTCATAGGAATATATATATATATATATATATATATATATATATATATATATATATATATATATATATATATATATACAGACATATACATATATACACATGTACATAATTCATACTTGCTGCCTTCATTCATTTCCGTCGCCACCCCGCCACACTGAAATGACAACCCCCTCCTCCCGCACGCGCACGAGGTAGCGCTAGGAAAACACAACAAAGGCCACATTCGTTCACACTCAGTCTCTAGCTGTCATGTGTAATGCACCGAAACCACAGCTCTATTTTCACATCCAGGCCCCACAAAACTTTTCATGGTTTACCCAAAACCCTTCACATGCCTTAGTTCAATCCATTCACAGCACGTCGACCCCGGTATACCACATCGTTCCAATTCACTCTATTCCTTGCACGCCTTTCACCCTCCTGTATATTCAGCCCCCGATCGCTCAAATTCTTTTTCACCCCATCCTTCCACCTCCAATTTGGTCTCCCACTTCTCCTCGTTCCCTCCACCTCTGACACATATATCCTCTTTGTCAATTTTTCCTCACTCATTATCTCCATGTGACCAAACCATTTTAATACACCCGCTTCTACCCTGTCTACCAGACTCTTTTTATTACTACACATCTCTCTTACCCTTTCATTACTTAGTCGATCAAACCACCTCATACTACATATTGTCCTCAAACATCTCATTTCCAACACAACCCACCCACCTTTGCACAAACCTATCTATAGCCCGCGCCTCGCAACCATATGATATTGTTGGAACCACTGTTGCTTGAAACATACCTATTTTTGCTTTCCAAGATAATGTTCTCGCCTTCCACACACACACACACACACACACACACACACACACACACACACACATATATATATATATATATATATATATATATATATATATATATATATATATATATATATATATAAAAGAAAGAGACAGGAGGTCAAGAGAAAGGTGCAAGAGGTGAAAAAAAGGGCAAATGAGAGTTGGGGTGAGAGACTATCAGTAAATTTTAGGGAGAATAAAAAGATGTTCTGGAAGGAGGTAAATAGGGTGCGTAAGTCAAGGGAGCAAATGGGAACTTCAGTGAAGGGCGTAAATGGGGAGGTGATAACAAGTAGTGGTGATGTGAGAAGGAGATGGAATGAGTATTTTGAAGGTTTGTTGAATGTGTCTGATGACAGAGTGGCAGATATAGGGTGTTTGGGTCGAGGTGGTGTGCAAAGTGAGAGGGTTAGGGAAAATGATTTGGTAAACAGAGAAGAGGTAGTAAAAGCTTTGCGGAAGATGAAAGCCGGCAAGGCAGCAGGTTTGGATGGTATTGCAGTGGAATTTATTAAAAAAGGGGGTGACTGTATTGTTGACTGGTTGGTAAGGTTATTTAATGTATGTATGACTCATGGTGAGGTGCCTGAGGATTGGCGGAATGCGTGCATAGTGCCATTGTACAAAGGCAAAGGGGATAAGAGTGAGTGCTCAAATTACAGAGGTATAAGTTTGTTGAGTATTCCTGGTAAATTATATGGGAGGGTATTGATTGAGAGGGTGAAGGCATGTACAGAGCATCAGATTGGGGAAGAGCAGTGCGGTTTCAGAAGTGGTAGAGGATGTGTGGATCAGGTGTTTGCTTTGAAGAATGTATGTGAGAAATACTTAGAAAAGCAAATGGATTTGTATGTAGCATTTATGGATCTGGAGAAGGCATATGATAGAGTTGATAGAGATGCTCTGTGGAAGGTATTAAGAATATATGGTGTGGGAGGCAAGTTGTTAGAAGCAGTGAAAAGTTTTTATCGAGGATGTAAGGCATGTGTACGTGTAGGAAGAGAGGAAAGTGATTGGTTCTCAGTGAATGTAGGTTTGCGGCAGGGGTGTGTGATGTCTCCATGGTTGTTTAATTTGTTTATGGATGGGGTTGTTAGGGAGGTAAATGCAAGAGTCCTGGAAAGAGGGGCAAGTATGAAGTCTGTTGGGGATGAGAGAGCTTGGGAAGTGAGTCAGTTGTTGTTCGCTGATGATACAGCGCTGGTGGCTGATTCATGTGAGAAACTGCAGAAGCTGGTGACTGAGTTTGGTAAAGTGTGTGGAAGAAGAAAGTTAAGAGTAAATGTGAATAAGAGCAAGGTTATTAGGTACAGTAGGGTTGAGGGTCAAGTCAATTGGGAGGTGAGTTTGAATGGAGAAAAACTGGAGGAAGTGAAGTGTTTTAGATATCTGGGAGTGGATCTGGCAGCGGATGGAACCATGGAAGCGGAAGTGGATCATAGGGTGGGGGAGGGGGCGAAAATTTTGGGAGCCTTGAAAAATGTGTGGAAGTCGAGAACATTATCTCGGAAAGCAAAAATGGGTATGTTTGAAGGAATAGTGGTTCCAACAATGTTGTATGGTTGCGAGGCGTGGGCTATGGATAGAGTTGTGCGCAGGAGGATGGATGTGCTGGAAATGAGATGCTTGAGGACAATGTGTGGTGTGAGGTGGTTTGATCGAGTAAGTAACGTAAGGGTAAGAGAGATGTGTGGAAATAAAAAGAGCGTGGTTGAGAGAGCAGAAGAGGGTGTTTTGAAATGGTTTGGGCACATGGAGAGAATGAGTGAGGAAAGATTGACCAAGAGGATATATGTGTCGGAGGTGGAGGGAACGAGGAGAAGAGGGAGACCAAATTGGAGGTGGAAAGATGGAGTGAAAAAGATTTTGTGTGATCGGGGCCTGAACATGCAGGAGGGTGAAAGGAGGGCAAGGAATAGAGTGAATTGGAGCGATGTGGTATACCGGGGTTGACGTGCTGTCAGTGGATTGAATCAAGGCATGTGAAGCGTCTGGGGTAAACCATGGAAAGCTGTGTAGGTATGTATATTTGCGTGTGTGGACGTGTGTATGTACATGTGTATGGGGGGGGGGCCATTTCTTTCGTCTGTTTCCTTGCGCTACCTCGCAAACGCGGGAGACAGCGACAAAGTATAAAAAAAAAAAAAAAAAAAATATATATATATATTCCTACGAGTCCACGGGGAAAATGAAACCCGAAAGGTTCCCAAGTGCACTTTCGTGTAATAATCATATCATCAGGGGAGACACAAGAGAGAAATATAACAGTCAGTTGATATACATCGAAGAGACTAAGCTAGGACGCCATTTGGTAAACATGTTTACCAATTGGCGTCCTAGCTTCGTCTCTTCGATGTTTACCAAATGGCGTCCTAGCTTCGTATCTTCGATGTATATCAACTGACTGTTATATTTCTCTCTTGTCTCTCCCCTGATGATGTGATTATTACACGAAAGTGCACTTGGGAACTTTTCTTGTTTCATTTTCCCCGTGGACTCGTAGGAATATCTTGATCACGCGCAAAATAGTGATCCTTTCCTATATATATATATATATAGATTAGGGAAAATGATTTGGTAAACAGAGAAGAGGTAGTAAAAGCTTTGCGGAAGATGAAAGCCAGCAAGGCAGTAGGTTTGGATGGTATTGCAGTGGAATTTATTAAAAAAAAAAAAAAGGGGGTGACTGTATTATTGACTGGTTGGTAAGGTTATTTAATGTATGTATGACTCATGGTGAGGTGCCTGAGGATTGGCGGAATGCGTGCATAGTGCCATTGTACAAAGGCAAAGGGGATAAGAGTGAGTGCTCAAATTACAGAGATATAAGTTTGTTGAGTATTCCTGGTAAATTACATGGGAGGGTATTGATTGAGAGGGTGAAGGCATGTACAGAGCATCAGATTGGGGAAGAGCAGTGTGGTTTCAGAAGTGGTAGAGGATGTGTGGATCAGGTGTTTGCTTTGAAGAATGTATGTGAGAAATACTTAGAAAAGCAAATGGATATATATGTAGCATTTATGGATCTGGAGAAGGCATATGATAGAGTTGATAGAGATGCTTTGTGGAAGGTATTAAGAATATATGGTGTGGGAGGCAAGTTGTTAGAAGCAGTGAAAAGTTTTTATCGAGGATGTAAGGCATGTGTACGTGTAGGAAGAGAGGAAAGTGATTAGTTCTCAGTGAATGTAGGTTTGCGGCAGGGGTGTGTGATGACTCCATGGTTGTTTAATTTGTTTATGGATGGGGTTGTTAGGGAGGTGAATGCAAGAGTTTTGGAAAGAGGGGCAAGTATGAAGTCTGTTGGGGATGAGAGAGCTTGGGAAGTGAGTCAGTTGTTGTTCGCTGATGATACAGCGCTGGTGGCTGATTCATGTGAGAAACTGCAGAAGCTGGTGACTGAGTTTGGTAAAGTGTGTGAAAGAAAAAAGTTAAGAGTAAATGTGAATAAGAGCAAGGTAATTAGGTACAGTAGGGTTGAGGGTCAAGTCAATTGGGAGGTAAGTTTGAATGGTGAAAAACTGGAGGAAGTAATGTGTTTTAGATATCTGGGAGTGGATCTGGCAGCGGATGGAACCATGGAAGCGGAAGTGGATCATAGGGTGGGGGAGGGGGCAAAAATCCTGGGAGCCTTGAAGAATGTGTGGAAGTCGAGAACATTATCTCGGAAAGCAGAAATGGGTATGTTTGAAGGAATAGTGGTTCCAACAATGTTGTATGGTTGCGAGGCGTGGGCTATGGATAGAGTTGTGCGCAGGAGGATGGATGTGCTGGAAATGAGATGTTTGAGGACAATGTGTGGTGTGAGGTGGTTTGATCGAGTAAGTAACGTAAGGGTAAGAGAGATGTGTGGAAATAAAAAGAGCGTGGTTGAGAGAGCAGAAGAGGGTGTTTTGAAATGGTTTGGGC
The DNA here is from genome assembly GCF_036320965.1 of Panulirus ornatus. NCBI lineage: Eukaryota > Metazoa > Arthropoda > Malacostraca > Decapoda > Palinuridae > Panulirus > Panulirus ornatus. Next base: position 44,886,326 of record NC_092226.1, read on the forward strand.
ACATGGAGAGAATGAGTGAGGAAAGATTGACCAAGAGGATATATGTGTCGGAGGTGGAGGGAACGAGAAGTGGGAGACCAAATTGGAGGTGGAAAGATGGAGTGAAAAAGATTTTGTGTGATCGGGGCCTGAACATGCAGGAGGGTGAAAGGAGGGCAAGGAATAGAGTGAATTGGATCGATGTGGTATACCGGGGTTGACGTGCTGTCAGTGGATTGAATCAGGGCATGTGAAGCGTCTGGGGTAAACCATGGAAAGCTGTGTAGGTATGTATATTTGCGTGTGTGGACGTATGTATATACATGTGTATGGGGGTGGGTTGGGCCATTTCTTTCGTCTGTTTCCTTGCGCTACCTCGCAAACGCGGGAGACAGCGGCAAAAGAAAAAAAAAAAAAAAAAAAAATATATATATATATATATATATATATATATATATATATATATATATATATATTTGCCGCTGTCTCCCGCGTTTGGGCACATGGAGAGAATGAGTGAGGAAAGATTGACCAAGAGGATATATGTGTCGGAGGTGGAGGGAACGATGAGAAGAGGGAGACCAAATTGGAGGTGGAAAGATGGAGTGAAAAAGATTTTGTCTGATCGGGGCCTGAACATGCAGGAGGGTGAAAGGAGGGCAAGGAATAGAGTGAATTGGAGCGATGTGGTATACCGGGGTTGACGTGCTGTCAGTGGATTGAATCAAGGCATGTGAAGCGTATGGGGTAAACCATGGAAAGCTGTGTAGGTATGTATATTTGCGTGTGTGGACGTATGTATATACATGTGTATGGGGGTGGGTTGGGCCATTTCTTTCGTCTGTTTCCTTGCGCTACCTCGCAAACGCGGGAGACAGCGACAAAGCAAAAAAAGAAAAAAAAAAAAAATATATATATATATATATATATATATACAAAGGCCCAATCCTCTGTTCTTAACGCTACCTCGCTAATGCGGGAAATGGCGAATAGTTTGAAAGAAAGAAAAAATATATATATATATATATATATATATATATATATATATATTTTTTTTTTTTTTTTTTTTTTTTTTTTTTTTTGCTACACATTCACCATTTCCCACGTCAGCGAGGTAGCGTTAAGAACAGAGTACTAAGCCTAAGAGGGAAAATCCTCACTTGGCTCCCTTCTCTGTTCCTTCTTTTGGAAAAGTTAAAACTGAAGGTGGAGGATTTCTAGCCCTCCGTTGCCTCCCCTTTTACTCGCTTTTTACGACACACAGTGAATACATAGGAAGTATTCTTTCTCTCTATCCCCCGGGTTGATATATATATATATATATATATATATATATATATATATATATATATATATATATATATATATATATATTTCATTTATTTTGCTTTGTCGCTGTCTCCCGCGTTAGCGAGGTAGCGCAAGGAAACAGACGAAAGAATGGCCCAACTCACCCACATACACATGTATATACATACACGTCCACACACGCATATATACATACCTATACATCTCAACTTATACATGTATATACACACACAGACATATACATATATACACGTGTACAAAATTCATACTGTCTGCCTTTATTCATTCCCATCGCCACCCCGCCACACATGGAATAACAACCCCTTCCCGTCTTATGTGTGCGAGGTAGTTCTAGGAAAAGACAACAAAGGCCCCATTCCTTCACACTCAGTCTCTAGTTGTCATGTAATAATGCACCGAAACCACAGCTCCCTTTCCACATCCAGGCCCCACAGAACTTTCCATGGTTTACCCCAGACGCTTCACATGCCCTGGTTCAATCCATTGACAGCACGTCGGCCCCGTTATACCACATCGTTCCAATTCACTCTATTCCTTGCACGCCTTTCACCCTCCTGCATGTTCAGGCCACGATCACTCAAAATCTTTTTCACTCCATCTTTCCACCTCCAATTTGGTCTCCCACTTCTCCATGTTCCCTCCACCTCTGACACATATATCCTCTTTGTCAATCTTTCCTCACTCATTCTCTCCATGTGACCGAACCATTTCAAAACACCCTCTTCTGCTCTCTCAACCACACTCTTTTTATTAACACACATCTCTCTTACCCTTACATTACTTACTCGATCAAACCACCTCACACCACATATTGTCCTCAAACATCTCATTTCCAGCACATCCACCCTCCTGCGCACAACTCTATCCATAGCCCACGCCTCGCAACCATACAACATTGTTGGAACCACAATTCCTTCAAATATACCCATTTTTGCTTTCCGAGATAATGTTCTCGACTTCCACACATTCTTCAAGGCTCCCAGAATTTTCGCCCCCTCCCCTACCCTATGATTCACTTCCGCTTCCATGGTTCCATTCGCTGCCAAATCTACTCCCAGATATCTAAAACACTTTACTTCCTCCAGTTTTTCTCCATTCAAACTTACCTCCCAATTGACTTGACCCTCAACCCTACTGTACCTAATAACTTTGCTCTTATTCACATTTAATCTCAACTTTCTTCTCTCACACACTTTTCCAGACTCAGTCACCAGCTTCTGCAGTTTCTGACATGAATCAACCACCAGCGCTGTATCATCAGCTCTCCCACGCTCTCTGATCCACCACAGACTACATACTTGCCCCTCTTTCCAAAACTCTTGCATTCACCTCCCTAACAACCCCATCCATAAACAAATTAAACAACCATGGAGACATCACACACCCCTGCCGCAAACCTATATTCACTGAGAACCAATTATTTTGCTCTCTTCCTACACGTACACATGCCTTACATCCTCGATAAAAACTTTTCACTGCTTCTAACAACTTGCCTCCCACACCATATATTCTTAACACCTTCCACAGAGCATCTCTATGAACTCTATCATATGCCTTCTCCAGATCCATAAATGCTACATACAGATCCATTTGCTTTTCTAAGTATTTCTCACATACATTCTTCAAAGCAAACACCTGATCCACACATCCTCTACCTCTTCTGAAACCACACTGCTCTTCCCCAATCTGATGCTTTGTACATGCCTTCACCCTCTTAATCAATTTACCAGGAATACTCAACAAACTTATACCTCTGTAATTTGAGCACTCACCTTTGTCCCCTTTGCCTTTGTACAATGGCACTATGCATGCATTCCGCCAATCCTCAGGCACCTCACCATGAGTCATACATACATTAAATAACCTTACCAACCAGTCAACAATACAGTCACCCACTTTTTTAATAAATTCCACAGCAATACCATCCAACCCCGTTGCCTTGCCGGCTTTCATCTTCCGCAAAGCTTTTACTACTTCTCTGTTTACCAAATCATTTTCCATAACCCTTTCACTTTGCACAGCACCTCAACCAAAACACCCTATATCTGCCACTCTATCATCAAACACATTCAACAAACCTTCAAAATACTCACTCCAACTCCTTCTCACATCACCACTACTTGTTATCACCTCCCCATTAGCCCCCTTCACTGAGGTTCCCATTTGTTCCCTTGTCTTACGCACTTTATTTACCTCCTTCCAAAACATCTTTTTATTCTCCCTAAAATATAATGATACTCTATCACCCCAACTCTCATTTGCCCTCTTTTTCACCTCTTGCACCTTCCTCTTGACCTCCTGCCTCTTTCTTCTATACATCTCCCAATCATTTGCATTATTTCCCTGCAAACATCGTCCAAATGCCTCTCTCTTCTCTTTCACTAATACTCTTACTTCTTCATCCCACCATTCACTACCCTTTCTAATCTGCCCACCTCCCACGCTTCTCATGCCACCAGCATCTTTTGCGCAAGCCATCACTGCTTCCCTAAATACAGCCCATTCCTCCCCCACTCCCCTTACCTCCTCTGTTCTCACCTTTTTCCATTCTGTACTCAGTCTATCCTGGTACTTCCTCACACAAGTCTCCTTCCCAAGCTCTTTTACTCTCACCACTCTCTTCACCCCAACATTCTCCCTTCTTTTCTGAAAATATCTACAAATCTTCACCTTCGCCTCCACAAGATAATGATCAGACCTCCCTCCAGTTGCACCTCTCAGCACATTAACATCCAAAAGTCTCTCTTTCGCACGCCTATCAATTAACACGTAATCCAATAACGCTCTCTGGTCATCTCTCCTACTTACATACGTATACTTATGTATATCTCTCTTTTTAAACCAGGTATTCCCAATCACCATTCCTTTTTCAGCACATAAATATATAAGCTCTTCACCATTTTCATTTACAACACTGAACACCCCATGTATACCAATTATTCCCTCAACTGCCACATTACTCACCTTTGCATTCAAATCACCCATCACCATAACCCGGTCTCGTGCATCAAAACTACTAACACATTCATTCAGCTGGTCCGAAAACACTTGCCTGTCATGATCTTTCTTCTCATGCCCAGGTGCATATGCACCAATAATCACCCATCTCTCTCCATCAACTTTCAGTTTTACCCATATCAGTCTAGAGTTTACTTGCTTACACTCTATCACATACTCCCACCACTCCTGTTTCAGGAGTAGTGCTACTCCTTCCCTTGTTCTTGTCCTCTCAATAACCCCTGACTTTACTCCCAAGACATTCCCAAACCACTCTTCCCCTTTACCCTTGAGCTTCGTTTCACTCACAGGCAAAACATCCAGGTTTCTTTCCTCAAACATACTACGTATCTCTCCTTTTTTCTCATCTTGGTTACATCCACACACATTTAGACACCGCAATCTGAGCCTTCGAGGAGGATGAGCACTCCCCGCGTGACTCCTTCTTCTGTTTCCCCTTTTAGAAAGTTATACACACACACACACACACACACACACACACACACACACACACACACACAGAAGTGTGTTCCCGGACTCCGTCTACAAGTGGTTACACTGCAAATAGCAAATCATCTTCGGCAAGGTTGTATTTACGTGAAGAGGGAGCACATTTTCGCCGACTTACGCTCAAAGGAGTCCATCACATCGTTTCTTCTACGTGTATTGCAGCCCTTCAAGATATGGGAGCTCCATGAAAAAGATCCTGAGGTTTACTTACAACGAGAATATAAGGAGTTGCATGATCACATCACCCGTTTGGGGGTGGGGTGCAGGTCCTAATAATTTTCTGTGAGAGAATTAGCACGAGTCGTTGAGATATTCCACGTCTATTTCATCTGAACTTTGCCTAAGATACTCAACAAACGCCTGTAGGTGGTATGATGGTGGCATTGTATTCAAGTAAGTTAGTCTCCGATAACATACACTTGCTGGCTCTGACATCTGTTACATTCTAGAAATTATATTTGTTACAGTTATTATAAGCAACATATGAACAGCAAAAAGTGTAGCAAAAACCTGACAGCTTTTTTTTTTTCAGTAATCTCCGGAGCAGAAGTACGATGCGAAGTTTAATCATCAAAGCAAAAAAATGATCAAAAGTAGTGTCACATTGTTGACTGACCATCTGTAATATATATCACCGGATATCATGAGCTCCATGTACTGAGTATCATACACAGAGTATGTTTGGCACATCATGATATTAATTGTGCCCCTTAATCTCCATGTCATTTTGTTTCTTGCAGTGCAGAATGTTTCCTCGATTACTCCCTTATTATGCTACTCTGGCGGTTGCTTATAGTCATGAGTAGATCTTTGGTTATGAACCGGATGAATCTTGTTTTTCTAGAGTAACTTCAGCAACAATTTTCTTCCGTAACCTTGTCGAGATCCCGGGTAGCAGCGGCTTGTGGCTCACACCACTTGCTCAGGTCTACGCGCTGAGAGGACTCAGTAAGTTCTCTCCGAAAAATTTCAAATATATTCGTATCGTAACGTGTGAATCACATCGGTTTTCATTACGGATGGCAATTCCTATCTGAAAATCATTAGTCAGTCTAAACAATATATAGATTTGAATAACAATAAATGATATAATGTCGAAAGCTGAAACCTTACAACACGGCCGCATGACAGTATTCAGAGCGATGTGTTTTTTCTTAGGATACCTTGTCTGTCAAGAGTATTGGAGAGCCCCATGGTAAGTTTCATGGCTGTCTGTACATATTCGATTCAATTTTTTTTCTTGCTGAAAAGTCTGAAAATTAATGTAAAAATAATGTTATTCTGAGGTGGCACCCGCCTCCTGCTGATAAGTTGCGCTACCTTTACTAGAAGTGAAAATCGTCAGTCAAACAATGAAAGACGCACTGGGATGATAATTCACATCTGCTACAAAGATAACTTTAACAGCTTTATCCGTTTAATGGAAATATTAATCCCAATGAAGTAAATACTGGCAACTCTACAGGAATGGCAGCCTCTTTGGGGACCCCCCTTATGGTCCCTCCCACTCACGGGACCCGTCAGTATCTGCTGAACTGTTGAGGGGAACGGCTGTACTCTGACGATCCTCCGGAGCTCGGCGCTTTTTTCAGTGTTAGTGTTTAGAGAGCAGTGTAAACAGACAGTATTGAATGAATTGTATTTCATGATTTGCACCATTCTGACGTGTATAGACTCATATTCTGAGCGAATGTTCAAAAAATTGTGCATTGTTGACCATATTGAGAAGGTTGCTCCACTGTCGTCCGTGAAGCAAGTTGTGCGTAGTGGTGTTGAGAACACTTGTGTGTAGGCGGTGGCGGAGAGGGCCCTTGGTCCTTAGTGGCCCTTGTCTGCTGGTGCCATCTTCATAGATCCATACTGAGGCAAGGAAAATATCTTCCTTGAATGACCTAGTGACTCGAGTGCTGTAGCCGTGTCAAGAGATCCCGACTCGCAACCCATCCACACTTCTTGGAAAAACCTATTTTAGTCGGGGCTTCTCGTCGTTTGAGAATGTTGTGCTTCTGATCTTTCATCATGGCTTCGTCTTGTGAGTTTTTTACCCAATGATTTGTGACGCTCATTGATAATTTGAGTGTGATATGGGCTAAAAATCAATGTATCGAAGTATGTGTTATATTTACGAACGCCAGGTGACAACACTAGATCTTCAAGCTAAGTGAAATTAGTGGCGAGGTCTAGGACCTGGCCACCTTCTGCCCGCAAGGTATTTTAGGCTTATGACCAGCTTTGGCTTATTTACTCACCCACAATCACTCCATCGATGAAAGGCATCGTACACTGTGAAATAATTCATAGTCTGTAGGTTAGAACGGCAGTGGATTGTTGCCGCTCGCAAGGCTTGCCTGCAGACAGGTGGCATTTTTGACTAAGTATCCACATGCAGAGCCCCATGTGCATATCTTTAGAATACCAGCTGGAAGGGATGGAGTTAGACCATTATCACATGAACTCTTTTTGAACGTGATGGTTGATTTCCAGACAACTGCACCAGAAGGTAGTGTCCTATCGGGTTCTTTTGGTGACGACATTCGCGCAGACCATTTTTTCGTATTAAGATATTTAGTAAGTGAAAAACGCGACTGAAGACGAATGATAATTCCAGAACAAGGTTATGAGATGCATGGGTGGTGGTGGGGTCATCCGTCGTTCTTATATAATGTAACTCAAGGAAGCAATAGGGTTAAGTTCATGCATCTCTTGTTTTGTTAGAAATAGTTATATTGTCAGCTTAACGCCACAGCTGATGGTTACTGTAACGTGATAGACCCTGAGAAACTTTCAAGCTGGACGCCTGCCTCCCAGCGGTCATGCAGGTCAGTCCATTATATTCCGACTTGTTCCAACGCTCTCCAACATTTATACCAACCAGGAACTCTCCGCTCCCAGCAGAGGCCTCCTTTTATTTTGCAGCGGCCAATTACCATGACCAGTTGCAGTTAACCTGATTATTACTAACATGACCTCCACAAATTTAATGACGCAAGTCAGATAGTAACTCTCACTGTAGACCCTATCATTTACCTCTGCGTTTCAAGTTGATTAATCCGTACATATGCTATGGGAAAGACCTGATAATTTTTTCCGTTTTCTGTTTTGAAATTATTGGAATTGCCCGATGATGGATGTTAGTTTTGGCTAAATCCGTGAGACTATTATGTCTTTAAAGATTTACTTAGTTTTGTTGTTTTGTACCAAGCTCGTTCGAAAACCTTATTAGCTTGATATAGCCAAACAGATCATAACGATCGTTTTAAGCAGCAGTCGCTGTCTGGTGAAGAGTAAATGCCTCTAATATTAAGATGCGGGCGGGTCTTAAGGATTTGTTTTTTGTGAGCAATTACTGAAGTTTTATTTTATATATTTCACTTTACATATGATGACCGGAAAAGCAAAAGGGTGACTCATTTTTATTTATTTATATTTTGAACTTATTGGATGTCATGTATGTTTCTAATCTTGGATAGTCAGTGTATTTTTTGTTACATGTAAGCTTTAATACATTGTATCACAACGTAGGCGAAACTTTTCACGTTCTTACTCATGATGAAAATGTCACACGCAATTGACGTATACAGGGGGACGCGTTGAATAACAGTATCTCTCTGTACACACATAAATCTAAGATATTTTTTCTTGATCTCCAAAACAAAGACGATGTATACCTGTGAACATTCCAATTGATGTTTCCAGATAATTGTAGTGAAATGATGTTTCCAAAGTTTCGATTATCATAGGAAAATTGAATATAATTTATAAGCCAAACAGAAAATCACATTTTCGTGTCTCGGGCTCCCGCACTTTAAGAATACTTTAAAGTTGGGGCTTCAGACCGCGTGGAGTGTGTGGACCGAAATTTAGTAAGCTCTGGAAGTCGTTCGTAAGTTTTGTACTAAAGGTTTACTCTGAATGCCCTTAGGTGCCTTAACTGTTGCAGCACTAAGTTATCACACGAGAGAGAGAGAGAGAGAGAGAGAGAGAGAGAGAGAGAGAGAGAGAGAGAGAGAGAGAGAGAGGACATCTTTGGCTAACCTAGTTATGGTTAGCAAATTGCTCATTTTAGATACTGGTATGGAAATATGATTTTACAGGATTTACTTATGCCGTCTTCCATCCAAAACCACAAAAAACCGCTTGTTTTTTCAGCATTTTAGCATATAACGAGTGAATTAAAAATATATTGGAAGTTTGGAAATTTCAAGAACATCTTTTATTAAGTTCCATGACCAAAGGTGGAATTTTCAGAATTTTCTGTGATCCTGGTTAAGTTCCATGTTAAATGGTACTTTTTATGATTAAGTTCAGTTCTTCATTTGCAGAAATGTAAACTCTTAAGTTACAGGATAAACCTTTTGATAAGGGGCATAACATAGACAGAATCCAAACTGGAGCTATAGGTATTTGTATCATTCAATTTTTTAGATTCAGGGAAACAACTTTGTATAGTTACATAAGGATCTGAGTTAGAGTTTTCAAGTTGTGACCATTGCTATAATGAAGATAAAATGACTCCCAACAATTGTGACGGACAAAGTGATTACAAGATTCAGTAAGAGTCTTAACTTTGGCAGAATCCCAGCAAGATTTATGGGTCTTGTGGCATGCACTTTTTCAGTTGCGAGGAAACATTTGGAAAAAGTTACTTAAGTGTCTTGATTCAAACTTCTCAACGTATGGCCACTGTCAATTTTGAAGTTAGATGCGACTCGACGGACGGACAACGATGGATAAAACGATTTAATTTCTGTCATGCTTTGCAGTCGAAGTTGAGAATAGCAGACACGTTTGAATTGGCAAACTACTTATCAGTTTCCCCAAACTTTCTATTTGTAGTGTGTAAATTTCTCGCATTTCGGCCATGTCATGCCGGACGGCAGCTGCGCTTTGAAACCATTAGATGATGTAACGGTAATGAACTGTATAAAAACAGTAAAGCATTTAGTTAGAGAGCAATAACTTGCTTTATTTTTGTCTCTATAATACGAGGGATATGGTGATTGAATGGAACATATGAAATCAGCTTCAGTGAATGAATCATAATAACATTGTTTGTCGTGATGTGGGATTGTACTGCATATTGACCTGATTGTTTGATGTGTTATTCTGTGGTGTGTGATGCTTTCATGTATGTCAGTGGTGCATGGCATAGATCACGTTTTACGCTGTTGTTGCTGTTTTAATGGTAATGATATTCATAATGATAACTGAAACAGTTATTCATTATTATTATTATTATTATTATTATTATTATTATTATTATTATTATCATTATTATTATTATTATTAATATTTATATTTATTATACTTTGTCGCTGTCTCCCGCGTTAGCGAAGTAGCGCAAGGAAACAGGCGAAAGAATGGCCAAAACCACCCACATACGCATGTATATACATACACGTCCACACACACACATATACCTATACATTTCAACGTATACATATGTATACATACACAGACATATACATATATACACATGTACATAATTCATACTTGCTGCCTTTATTCATTCCCGTCGCAACCCCGCCACACTTGAAATGACCCACCCCCTCCCCAACACGCGCGCGAAGCAGTGCTAGGAAAAGACAACAAAGGCTACATTCGTTCACACTCAGTATCTAGCTGTCATATATAATGCACCGAAACCACAGCTCCCTTTCCACATCCAGGCCCCACAAAACTTTCCATGGTTTACCCCAGACTCTTCACATGCCCTGGTTCAATCCATTGACAGCACGTCTATCCCGGTATACCACATCGTTCCAATTCACTCTAATCCTTGCACGCCTTTCACCCTCCTGCATGTTCAGGCCCCGATCGCTCAAAATCTTTTTCACTCCATCCTTCCACCTCCAATTTGGTCTCCCACTTCTCATCGTTCCCTCCACCCCTGACACAAATATCCTCTTGGTCAATCTTTCCTCACTCATTCTCTCCATGTGACCAAACCATTTCAAAACACCCTCTTTTGCTCTCTCTACCAGACTCTTTATTACCACACATCTCTCTAACCCTTTCATTACTTACTCGATAAATCACCTCACACCGCATATTGTCCTCATCTCATTTCAAACACATCCACCCTCCTCCGCACCACCCATCTGTAGCCCACGCCTCGCAACCATTTAACATTGTTGGAACCACTATTCCTTCAAACATACCCATTTTGCTTTCCGAGATAATGTTCTCTCCTTCCACACATTCTTCAACGCTCACAGAACTTTCTCCCCCTCCCCCACCCTGCGAATCACTTCCGAGTCCATTGTTCCATCCGCAGCCAAATCCATTTCCAGATATTTGAAACACTTCACTTCCTCCAGTTTTTCTCCATTCAAACTTACCCCCCAATTCACTTGTCCCTCAGCCCTACTGTACCTAATAACCTTGCTCTTATTCACATTTACTCTCAGCTTTCTTCTTTCACATACTTTACTAAACTCAGTCACCAGCTTCTGCAGTTTCTCACATGAATCAGCCACCAGCGCTGTATCATCAGCGAACAACAACTGACTGACTTCCCAAGCCCTCTCATCGGCAACAGACTGCATACTTGCCCCTCTCTCCAAAACTCTTGCATTCACCTCCCTAACAAACCCATCCATAAAAAATTAACCATGAAGACATCGTGCATCCCTGCCGCAAACCGACATTCATTGGGAACCAGTCACTTTCCTCTCTTCCTACTCGTACACATGCCTTACATCCTCAATAAAAACTTTTCACTGCTTTTGACAACTTGCCTCCGCACTACCCATATGTAGCCCACGCCTCGCAACCATATAGCATTGTTGGAACCACTATTCCTTCAAACGTACCCATTTTGCTTTCCGAGATAATGTTCTCGCCTTCCACACATTCTTCAACGCTCACAGAACTTTCGCCCCCTCCCCCACCCTGTGACTCACTTCCGTTTCCATTGTTCCATCCGCAGCCAAATCCACTTCCAGATGTGTAAAACCCTTCACTTCCTCCAGTTTTTCTCCATTCAAACTTGCCTCCCAATTGACTTGTCCCTCAGCCCTACTGTACCTAATAACCTTGCTCTTATTCACATTTACTCTCAGCTTTCTTCTTTCACACACTTTACTAAACTCAGTCACCGGCTTCTGCAGTTTCTCACCCGAATCAGCCACCAGCGCTGTATCATCAGCGAACAACAACTGACTGACTTCCCAAGCCCTCTCATCGGCAACAGACTGCATACTTGCCCCTCTCTCCAAAACTCTTGCATTCACCTCCCTAACAACCCCATCCATAAAAGATTAAACAACCATGAAGACATCATGCACCCCTGCCGCAAACCAACATTCACTGGGAACCAATCACTTTCCTCTCTTCCTACTCGTACACATGCCTTACATCCTCGATGAAAACTTTTCATTGCTTCCAGCTACTTGCCTCCCACACCATATACTCTTAATACCTTCCACAGAGCATCCTTATCAACTCTATATCATATGCCTTCTCCAGATCCATAAATGCTACATACAAATCCATTTGTTTTTCTAATTATTTCTCACATACATTCTTCAAAGCAAATACCTGATCCATACTTCCTCTACCACTTCTGAAACCACACTGCTCTTACCCAATCTGATGTTCTGTACATTCCTTGACCCTCTCGATCAGTATCCTCCCATATAATTTCCCAGCAACACTCAACAAACTTGTACCTCTTGAACATTTACCTTTATCCCATTTGCCTTTGTACAATGGCACTATGCATGCATTCCGCTAATCCTCAGGCACTTAATCATGAGCCATGCATACTTTGAATATCCTCATCAACCAGTCAACAACACAGTCACCTCCTTTTTTTTAATAAATCCCACTGCAATTCCGTCTTAACCTGCCGCCTTGCCGGCTTTCATCTTCCGCAAAGCTTTCAATACCTCTTCTCTGTTTATCAAATCATTCTCCCTGACCCCTCTCACTTCGCACACCACCTCGACCAAAACACCCTATATCTGCCACTATATCATCTAACACATTCAACAAACCCTCAAAATACTCACTCCATCTTCTCACATCACCTATTCTTGTTGTTACCTCCCCATTAGCCCCATTCCCCGATGTTCTCATTTGTTCTCTTGTCTTACGCACTTTATTTACCTCTTTCAAAACATCTTTTATTCTCTCACCCCAACTCTCATTTGCCTTCTTTTTCACCTCTTGCGCCTTTCTCTTGACCTCCTACTTCTTTCTTTTATACATCTCCCAGTCATTTCCATTATTTCCCTGCAAAACTCGTCCAAATGCCTCTCTCTTCTCTTTCACTAATAATCTTACTTCTTCAACCCACCACTCACTACCCTTTCTAATCTGCCCATCTCCCACGCTTTTCATGCCACAAGCATCTTTTGCGCAAGCCATCACTGCTTTCCTGAATGCATCCCATTCCTCCCCCACTCCCCTTACGTCCTTTGCTCTCACCTTTTTCCATTCTGCACTCAGTCTCTCCTGGTACTTCCTCACACAAGTGTCCTTCCCAAGCTCGCTCACTTTCATCACTCATCACCCCAACATTCTTCTTTCCTGAAAACCTCTACAAATCTTCACCTTTGCCTCCACAAGATAATGATCAGACATCCCTCCAGTTGCAACTCTCAGCACATTAACCTTCAAAAGTCTGTCTTTCACGCACCTATCTGTTAACACGTAATCAAATAACGCGCTCTCGCCATCCCTCCTACTTACAGATGTATAATTATATATATCTCTTTTTAAACCAGGTATTCCCAATCACCAGTCCTTTTTCAGCACACAAATCAATGTACACCAATTATTCCCTCAACTGCCATGTTACTCACCTTTGCATTCAAATCACCCATCACTGTAACCCGGTCTCGTGCATCAAAACTACTAACACACTTACTCAGCTGCTCCCAAAACACTTGCCTCACATGATCTTTCTTATGCCCAGGTGCAAAGGCACCAATATTCATCCATCCACCTCCATCCACTTTCAGTTTTACCCATATCAATCTAGGTTTACTTTCTTACACTCTATCACATACTCCCGCAACTCCTGTTTCAGGAGTGGTGCTACTCCTTCCTTTGCTCTTGTCCTCTCACCAACCCTGACTTTACTCCGAAAACATTCCCAAACACTCTTCCCCTTTACCCTTGAGATTCGTTCACTCAGAGCCAAAACATCCAGGTTCTTTTCCTCAATTATACTACCTATCTCTTTTTTCTCATCTTGGTTACATCCACACACATTTGGACACCCCAATTTGTGCCTTCGAGGAGGATGAGCACTTCCCGCGTGACTCTTTCTTCTGTTTCCCCTTTAAGAAAGTTTAGATACAAGGAGGGGAGGGTTTCTAACCCCCCCGCTCCCGTCCCCTCTAGTCGCCTTCTACGACACATGGGGAATACGTGGGAAATATTCTTTCTCCCTATCCCCAGGGATAGTTGATAATTGTAGCGATGATAATGATAATGATAATAGTAATGATTATTATTATTATTATTATTATTATTATTATTATTATTATTATTATTATTATTATTATCACTATCATTATTATTATCATTATCATTACTTTTATGTATTTACCAGTGACATTTACAGAAAAATTATGTGACAAAGAAATTTGCTTTGATCTCCTTTGAAACCGTGTCTCAAACATAGTCATCTTAACTGACTTCAGAAGATGCAGAAGGGCTAGAGTAGAACAAGGAAGGCGATTCTTATATAGGAGACGGAATCGAAATGCAGACTTAAAAAAAAAACCAGTTGGACACTGACCATAAACTCAAACTGTTATAAGAGACAATCGAAGAAAGAGACATCGGTGAAATGGGGGAAAATAAGTACCTTTCTTATGCAAAACGTAAATCAAGGACCCCAAACGCCATTGGTCCACTAAGAAGAGATGATGGCACGTATACACGGATGAATACCTGGAGCTAAGTAATATACTAAAAAAAAATATGAATGGTTTTCAGTTAATTTAGAAACATTAATCGGTCTTCAGTGAACTAAAAGCATTAAGAGTCGGTCTTCAGTGAACTAAAAGCATTAAGAGTCGGTGTTCAATGAACTAAAAAGCACCTATAAGATAAAAGACCTAACGGACCTCTTCCTCAACAATAATCCCAATGTGTAACACACAGCAGTCCTCAGAGGGGTGTCGAGAACATGACCATGCACTCTGCTCTCTAGGAATCACGGTCCTGGAACTGTGTTTTTGTAAAGAAATATAAAGAATTGAATAGTCCGTGAGGGGGGGGGGGGGGCGTTAGGACCTAAGTACCACACCATGGTGCGTAAAACACTACGTCACATCACTCCAAAAGAAAATAACTGCCATCTAGTCGTACATACTGACATCACGGATCATGAAAGTTGTTTTGGGGTCCAAAGATGTCTGTGGACTGACTTCATTGACTGAATTTGTTGATTGAGCACTATGATAGGATTAGACACTGGAGAATAAACAAAATGCAAACTTGATATACCAAGACTTTGCGAAAGATCATGATGAATGTGACCATGGTGTTGTAGCACACAAAATTAGAAAGATGGGAATAACCAGTAGAGGTAAGATATGGATGAAGATCTTATTAATTTGCAGATCACAACGCGGTGTTACAGGTCAAGCTATTTCTGGTGCTTGCGCATTAAACAACTCTGTATCGTGAGGAAGTGTACTTGTATCAGTTTTCTTCCTCGTTCTTATATCTTACACTGACAGAGACACGAGTCACAGCGTCATATCGTCCTCTGCAGATGACACTGGGATAAATATGGAAATCTCAGTAGAAAACTGAGAAACTACATAATGACATTAGAAAGAAAATTCGTCTTAGTAACCAAAAACATGCTTTTGAATCGGGATAAGTTCTAACTCCTCTGGTATGGGGAAAATGAAATAGTCAAGAACAGTACAGAGTACTGGACGGACAGAGGCATAGTCGTGTCACGATTGAACATTGTGCAAGAACTCGACGGTCATCATGTTCGATGGCTTCATCTTCAGCAAACAAATCAAGACAACGTCTACCTCCTCCAAAATGATGTTTGGTTGATGTTGGGGACCTTCTGCACAAGAAAGAAACTAACAGATTAAGCTCTTCAGAACAGTGGTACTCACACCTTATAAAGACGGGCGAATTTGCAGAGTTAACAAGCGTTCAAAAATTCTTCAAAGCTCTTATTTACTTGGGCAAGAAGCTGAAATAATGAGGACGATTGAAGTCAATGCGATTGTATTGAACCTAGAAAATCTTTAAAGGCATAGTCCCAAACCTACAGTGAAAAATGATGAGTCCCTCTTGGCACGACGTATGGAAGACTAGAATTCTACCCCTATCAAAAGATGTGATGAGTGCCAAGATAAAGTACCTGGAACATTTGAGGCCCAGCACAATTAAACACGTTGCCTCCAGACATCAAACGCGGGTAGGCGCTCGGTGGAGAAATTTAAAGAATGCCTTCGGTAAGCATTTACGAGTTGTACCAGACTATCCAGGCTGAGGTATTACCTGGGCCTGCGGCTTCAGTCAGCTACCTGGACCCTGCCCAAGCTCTGAGGTTTAGAACTCCGAAGTCTTAGCCAAGTTTTGGTTTAAGTATTTGGAAAAGTTGTTCGTTGGCGAATTTTAAACTTGGATTTTCGTTTCAGTATTAATTTAAGAGCATTTCCGGTCCTGATATTTCATCCCTGTCCTAGTGTATTGCGTTTTCAATTAACAAAGATTTACATGAAGTAGAGTTCGTTTGTTTACCTTTACAATTCATCGAGGTTCGCTAAGTTTAAGTATAAGATTCAGGTTCTGGGGTGACCAGGTCTTATGATGCAGTTGACACGTGATAGCTTCTGCTCATGGCCCTCCATCCTAAGCGTCGCTGGCCATTCTTTTATCTCACATTTCTCACATACTGCAGTCGTTTTATGTTTTCTTTACTTTCTTTCTTTAACCATTTTTCTTCCGCTCATCGTTTGCAACTTTTTTTATCGATCGCTTTGTCCAGACATAGGTGTTTAGAATGCTTTTCATTTTTCTATCCTCTTATTAAGCTCTTAACTGTGTCCTCGCATATAGAGCATGTATGTCTTCCAGTCTGTCCTGTGTTAAGTTTGTGTGTCGTCTGTGCAGGAAGTGACAGCTTGCCCTCATCAGTATATTGGTTGTGCCCTCGACACACGCCCCAAGATTGTGTCATCTCTCCTTCAACAGAGTGGTTCCTCCTCCCTTGCTCTCTCTAACAGTTTGTGCCTGCTTTTATAAGTAGGTTTTAGCTTCTTCGCCCTTCTGGTTAGGTTATTTGTTCTCAAAAGTATACGTTTTTTGTTTCGTTGATCCCATAGGTTGTGCCCCATTTCGACCATACACAAAAGTATTTTTTGTGACCTACTTCATCGGCTTATAGATTGTAACTATGGCATATAATCATTTTCTTTCATGGATTGTAAGTTTTCATATAAGTGAACGTTACTTTAGATAAGTAGTTGACCTCACAGGCCACAAGTTTGTTTTTTCTTTTATATGTGTTTTTCCTATGGTGGATTAATTGCAAGATCATATAATCAGAACCTCGTTGTGACTTACTGTAGTCTCTTACTTACGTTGTTGTGCTGGAAATGTTAGTACTCAGGGATTAGTGCTTTTTTTCTTCCTTGTTTTTTCTTATAATTGTTTTTACTATTGGATAATTTTGACGCATATCAGTAAGTAGTTTTTGCTCAGTTACAGATTTGATTTTTTTTTAGTCTGAATAAACTGTCTTCATTGGTCACAGTTATGACTGCTGTTTACTTCATAGGTTAACTATCCTTAGCGTCTGATAAGTAGGAAGTTTTTCTTTGCTCTTAATTTTCTCTTATTCAAATCCTTATTTTTGTAAGTTACATGTTTATTTTTGTAAGTTACGTGTTTATTTTTGTAAGTTACGTGTTTATTTTTTGTAAGTTACGTGTTAATTTTTTAAGGTACATGTTTATTTTTGTAAGTTACGTGTTTATTTTTGTAAGTTACGTGTTTATTTTTTGTAAGTTACGTGTTAATTTTTTAAGGTACATGTTTATTTTTGTAAGTTACGTGTTTATTTTTGTAAGTTACGTGTTTATTTTCGTCTATGTGTGTGTTGTGCGAAGCGTAGCTAGTGCTTGCCATTCTTTACATTAGTCTCGACCAGACCTTCAGTTCTGTATGAATTTCGTTCATTGAGACGGATTCTTGGTAAGGAGGTAGCAGTGTGACACGAGCTGCATATCAGGATTTGATTATCCTCACTTCAACGGTTGCCTTCCTCAGTTCTCCTGAGGAAGACAGATGTCCAAGCGTTGAGAATTAAATCTTGATTAGCATCTTGGATCTCACTGCTGCTACCTTACTCCTTCTCGCTTCAGCGGCGCCAGACTGATTTCTTTATCTTTCGTTTAAACTCTTGGGACATTTAGATTTGAACCTCTCGTTAACCAGCCGTCTATTCTTTCTGTCATGGATGACAGTCATACACCGCCGCTGTAACGAATGACCATCGTTCCCTCATGTTTCTCCTTGTATTAATTATCGCATCTCTCATCATGATCAGCAGTTGCCAACGTTGAACTTGAAGCTTCGGCCGGTTATTGACCCATCACTTGGTGATCATCTTTGGATCTTATCTTTACGTTTAACAATCTTTTCATACGGTTGATAATCCTTTGGATCTTATCTTTACGTTTAACGATCTTTTCATACGGTTGATAATCCTTTGGATCTTATCTTTACGTTTAACGATCTTTTCATACGTTCAACTATTCCGTCTTATACTTGATGGTAATTTTCTTACCGTTCACTTAGTATTGTGATGAAAGAGTTTGTCTTATATCATCACATTGTGACGTCACCGTTGATTATCTTCGTCTAGGGAGGTGAGAGAGGGTTTCATGTGGAAAGATGTGGTGAGGGAGTGGGTACGGGTGAACCCAGCGGTGGTGGAGGGAGTGGGGACGGGTGAACCCAGTGATGGTGGAGTGAGGGAGTGGGGACCGGTGAACCCAGTGATGGTGGAGTGAGGGAGTGGGGACCGGTGAACCCAGTGATGGTGGAGTGAGGGAGTGGGGACCGGTGAACCCAGTGATGGTGGAGTGAGGGAGTGGGGACCGGTGAACCCAGTGATGGTGGAGTGAGGGAGTGGGGACCGGTGAACCCAGTGATGGTGAAGTGAGGGAGTGGGGACGAGTGAACCCAGCGGTGGTGGAGTGAGGGAGTGGGGACGGGTGAACCCAGTGATGGTGGGGTGAGGGAGTGGGGACGGATGAACCCAGTGATGGTGGAGTGGGGACGGATGAACCCAGTGATTGTGGAGTGAGGGTTGAGTGGGGACGGATGAACCCAGTGATGGTGGGGTGAGGGAGTGGGGACGGATGAACCCAGTGATGGTGGAGTGAGGGAGTGGGGACGGATGAACCCAGTGATGGTGGAGTGAGGGAGTGGGGACGGATGAACCCAGTGATGGTGGAGTGGGGACGGATGAACCCAGTGATGGTGGAGTGAGGGACGGGTGGACCAGCAGGAGCCGGGTATGTTTATCTAGGGCGGGGAGGCTCAGACGCCGCCTGGTTAGTTGGCTGAGAGGCACGCCCAGCCCCTCCTGAAGGGGAGGTGAAGGAAGAGGAAGATAATAGATGAAGAATAGAACCAAGAGAAAGTGGAGATAGTGAAGGAGAGGCCCAGTGAGAGGGCAAGGATGGTACAAGAGGCCCGATGACAGGGTAAGGACGGCACTAGAGGCACGGTGAGAGGGCATGGATGGTACTAGTTCCGACGAGAGGGCTCAGATGGTACTAGAGGCCCAGTGAGAGGGCACGGATGGTACTAGAGGCCCAGTGAGAGGGCACGGATGGTACTAGATTCCCAGTGAGAGGGCACGGATGGTACTAGAGGCCCAGTGAGAGGGCACGGATGGTACTAGAGGCCCAGTGAGAGGGCACGGATGGTACTAGAGGCCCAGTGAGAGGGCACGGATGGTACTAGAGGCCCAGGGGGAGGGCACGGATGGTACATGAGGCCCGATGAGAGGGCAAGGATGCTGCTAGAGGCCCAGTGAGAGGCAAGGATGGCATAAAAGACTCGATGAGAGGGCAAGGTTGATATTACAGTTCTTGTGAGAGGTTGAGAATGGAAGTAGAGGTCCGTTGTTAGAGCAATGATGATACCAGAACACTAGTGGGAGGGTAAGCATGATGTTAGAACACTAGTGGGAGGGTAAGCATAATGTTAGAACACTAGTGGGAGGGTAAGCATGATGTTAGAACACTAGTGGGAGGGTAAGCATAATGTTAGAACACTAGTGGGAGGGTAAGCATGATGTTAGAACACTAGTGGGAGGGTAAGCATGATGTTAGAACACTAGTGGGAGGGTAAGCATGATGTTAGAACACTAGTGGGAGGGTAAGCATGATGTTAGAACACTAGTGGGAGGGTAAGCATGATGTTAGAACACTAGTGGGAGGGTAAGCATGATGTTAGAACACTAGTGGGAGGGTAAGCATGATGTTAGAACACTAATGGGAGGGTAAGCATGATGTTAGAACACTAGTGGGAGGGTAAGCATGATGTTAGAACACTAGTGGGAGGGTAAGCATGATGTTAGAACACTAGCGGGAGGGTAAGCATGATGTTAGAACACTAGCGGGAGGGTAAGCATGATGTTAGAACATTAGTGAGAGGGCAAGGATTAAATTAGACCTCGGTGAGATGGCAAGGATGTGATAAGGGCTTTGATGAGAGTGCAAAGGTGGCACTAGAGGTCTGAGTGAGGGCAAGAATGGCACGGGAGGGACAAACAGATGGGAGAGAGATGGCAGCAAGCCAGGTGGAAGATAACACTTAACAAGCAGGACACGGGCTGGTGGCTGACACCGAGATGGCCGTGGACTGAAAATTGTTAAGTTGCCCCGTAAAGACGAGTTTCAGGGTTACAGGGAAGCCTGTGAGCGGGTAGGTTTATGTATCTAGAGTAGGGAGGAAAATACATAACCCATCTCCCTTCCCCATCACCACGATACGATCCTCGTGCACGACACGACCACCCTCGAGTACGACGGTACGGCACTTGGAGGAAAGGATGGCGTGGTCGTTGATGTAATACAGGCATCGCACTTCCCATGCTCATGGAGACAAGTCTGGAATTAATGTGGTCATACAGGAGGAAACGTTGTGTCGCTGAATAGGTCAACTCTGACATCCTGAAGCTTGTCAGTGTTACATGTTGCGACTTCACCACAAGACTTTCATCACGCACTGATGTGATCATCATCATATATATATATATATATATATATATATATATATATATATATATATATATATA